>NC_141765.1:41191558-41486558 GCF_982258835.1 Parasteatoda tepidariorum
TGAACATTAGTAGTCGAAAACCCATTTTAATTGGGTCGGTTGTTCAACGACGGTTAAAATATAAAATAAAATTATACTAAACCAGAAAGAATATGCATAAATTTTCTTTGCAAAAACCAAATTTTTGAAATTGGTAAGTCACAGCTTTTTTAAATTAAAATTCTTTTTTTATCAATTGAAACCGAAGACGCTCCGAATGAATAACAGACTTTCTTCCCTTTTCACAACATAGCACTAAGTCTGAGCTAGAACTTTCATCAGCCCAGGGATGGATTAATGTGTTCCAGGCAATACAGTTTAAACTGCTTATTTTTAGCCTGTCTAGCTCCCTTTCGAATATTGCATCCCGGGCAGATTACTCCCTAGATTTTGCCCATCCTAACAAATTTATTCCGGGAACAATGCTTTCTTTGATGCAAAAATTGATTACTGTTATCATCAATACTTGATTTCTTTCAAAATATTAAATGCTATTTTTGCTTACCTCATTAAATTTAAACATTTGATATAGGTATACGACAGTTATGGTGAAATTATATCAGCTTTTTTTAACTTCCCCGGCATGTTATTGACGATTCAATAAAATTTATATTCATCCTGTAATATTGAAATATTTTATGGTTGTGTTGAAATCTTGCTTCTATTTATTTTTATTCTGTTTATGTTTATATTTAATACATGCTAAAGAGAAATATTTGATACAGGTTTGAGACTGTTTTATTCAAATAATATCAGTTTATTTTAAGCTTTCCCATCATATTATTGACGATTCAATACAGTTTATAATCACCCCATCCAAACAGATTCATCCCGCGCAAAATTTTCTTTGATGCGAAAATTGATTACTGTTATCCTCAATATGTGATTTCTTTCAAAATATTAAATGCTTTTTTTCGTTTACTTCGTTAAATTTTAACATTTGATATAGATATGCGACAGTTATGGTAAAATAATATCAATTTTTTTGAACTTCCCCGTCATATTATTGACAATTCGATAAAATTTATATTCACCCATGAAGATTAAAAGATTATATGGTTTTGTTAAATTTTGAAACTTTTCAGTCAACATTATTGATGATTCAATAAAATCTATATTATTCTGCTACTATCTCAAAAAATGGTTGATTTGAAATCTTGTTTCTATTTTATCACAATTGCTATGTTGTATTTAAACTTATATTGCTCTGCTATAATAAAATTTGTTATCCCTCATAAAAATTGCTTCTATATTATATTAATTAGCATTAAACAAATTGTGTTAGTTTGTATCTAAACTCTCAAAAAATTCTGTTCAACGTTTAATCATTATACCGGTATCTTAAACCATAATGTGGTTCAAATTTGCTGCCAACTTAATAAAGTGTTAAAGTGTAGTGTAAATTGAACCATGTTTTCGTTTACATGAACCACAGTATCACGTTGTCAATTTTAAAAAGCACGATACTTTGATTTAATTTGGCATCATATTGTGGTTGCAGTAGGTTTGTACTAAAACAATTTTAACATAATTGGAATTTAGCAAGTTTCAAAATTTCTAGCAGGGAATTTGACATTTAACCAACCATACTTATTTCTTTAAATAAAGAAATTATTAAGGAAAGTGAAGCATATATAATTCAATATTTACCTAAACCTTTTTATTTTCTTTAAGAAAGAGTAATTTTAATCAATATAATTTTTTTTTCTGAAGCATATACAATGCAGATATGATAAATAAATAACTTTAATTTACACCTAATACCACATTTTAATGATCGAATAACATACTGTTTAGGACTTTCTAATTTATGCAGTTTTTTTTTGCTTACAGTTGCAACAATATGCAATTTTACTAAAATATTTTGAACTAATTAATTATAATAATGCAAGAAATAACTTATATAAGTAAGCTGGAAATTAAGATACCAAACTGTTCTCAGTACTTAACATAGTGATTTCGATGTTTTTAATCCTGACTTCCTTAACAGTAATTCGTCAGGTTTTATAAAGTTTTCTATTTTTTTCGTTTAAATATAAGTTTCTAGTCCCTATTATGCACAATTTTTCGATTCCGTGCTTGAGAAAAGATTTTAAAAATAGTTATTAGGCTCGGCGATAACAGAATATTTTGATCGGTTTATGTCTCTAAGATTATTTATGATGTGTAGGAGTTTTTGTATCAAGGTTTTATGCTTTAAATTTTAGCAAATAGCGTAATAATAACATTAGGTGATAGTTTCTGAACTCTCATAAATAATGCTTTGATCACTTATCCCAAACAGAGAATAAAATTTTGCTTATTATTAATATAAGACAATCTTGTTGTGTAGGATTATTGCTTTAATTTCAAAAAATTACCAAAATTTTTTTTTAAATGTATTCAAGTGTTCTAAAGCGTAATTGAAAAAAAGCATTTTTTAAGTACACAAATTAAACTTATGAAAATTTAATAGAACTAAAAAATACGCCTATCTAAATCGAAATTATAAAGAATTCGTTTATTAACAAGATTAACAAGGATATACTGTCGAATAGCAGCTTTTAATATATAACTTTAAAATCATTATTAAAAATTAAATAAAAAAGTATGCACATTAGAATTCTCAAAGTAACATTTAAGCAAAGGAAAAAATATAACAATATCAAGATCTGATAAATCATTATTATAGTAGTCGGGATTAAAAATATCAAAAGCAGTTTGATTTCCTAAGAAAACTTGAGTGTGTTCTTTACATTCACCTTTCACTTCTACCTCGTTTTCTTGACCAATCAAAAAGTTTTTGTTGTTTTAATTTCCCATTCCTTTTTAATCATTCGTTCGTCAATTCCTTAAGTGTTAACTTGCGACCATTAATGTATGTTTTTTTACTTCCTTTTTTTGGCAAGGATTCTAAAGATATGTATAAAGTTTAGTGATTCATATAGTCCAATAAAAACAAAAAAGCAAAATAGAGGTGAGTTTGGCGGAGTTTGGAGCAAAGAAGTTTAATGTAAAAACAGCTGAAGATTTCCGAATTAAATGGTTATCTTAATAACTCTTAGTTCATGTATTTATTTATTTAATAACGTAAAGAATAATGGTGTGTTGCAATAGTCATAATTCTTTCATCCAAATGAAAAAGATAAATATGTTTCAAGTTCTGTATTGTGAATAAAACTATTGCATGTTGTTTGAGAGGAAATTTTTTATTTACTACAAAAAGTTCAAAGTTTATTGAGCTAAATTTTAGTACGCATACATACTCTCATGCTTATTATTTTTTTATCATTAAACTTTAACACGAGCACAATGCATATAATTAGTCCATATTAAAATTTCGCACGAACAGTGCCAGATTTTTCACCTGACACGAAATATAGATCTCAAAATTTTCTATAAATTTTATATTTAAACAATCAACAACATATTTTGTTCATTAAATTGCAACATATTGCACTAAACAGCTGCTCAAAATAGAGCAGGAGTGACGTGTTATTAAGTACATACAACGGCTGAACAATATCTACAACACTAAAGTTGATTTCTAACGTCGGAAATAGTGTTATTTCGTTTTAACGACGCTGATAGAGGTTGGTCTGAAAAATACCTATTGCACAAGGCTTGATGCAAAATATTTTGGATTTCATCCACTTCACTAGGGGAAAAATACAAGTGTCTTACTTCTCTATGTGAAAACACAAGCGAGTAAAAATCAAGTAAAATCATATATAAAAACATTTAAATGTGAAATCTAAATTCTTCTGATCTTCTTAGTGTGTCGCTGAGCAATTAAACAACACTTCAAGATTAAGAAATTCTTGACTGAGTTTGTAATTTTCGTCCAAATAAAGTTCACATGTAGTTGAATAAATAGTAAAACACTCTACTTTTTAAAATCTAAGAAGACAAAAAGAGACATTAAGCCTGAATGATACTGATAAAACTGAAGCTGTGAAACGGTTTAGCACATATTCTGTATTTCATAGGTAACATCTTCGATAGAATTAATTTGATATTCTCAAGAATGAGATAACAAGCAGAACTTCTTTTGGTAGATTTCTTTTCAGTTGCAATAGGAAGAACTTACCCCGTGGTATTTGCCTATTTGTTTTTCGGGGAAATCATGAAGGGAAATAAAGTTGAAGGCACCAACATTAAAAACTTCTTTTTTAAGTTCTCTTTAAATGTACATGTATAATATATTTATTTATATATCTTTATTCACATAAAAAGATCTTTAGACTTTTCTGTACAGGATTTCTAGGAAGAACTTCTAATGGCAGAAATGATGGCTTCTAAAAACCTTGAATATCTGATCGATGATTCATTAAGAAAGCTTTTTTTGTCACTGGTCAAGGAGCTAAGACGTGAACACCAAGAGTTGAGAGATGGTGACTGATATCTTCAAACAGAGCAGTTTCTTGACTCTGATTTTGAAGAAATTAAAGAGTGAGTTCTACACTTTCCGTTCATTTCATCTCACGAAAGCCTGAAAAAAAAATAAAAGGTGTAAAACAGAAAAAATAAATTAATTGAAAATGATGCAGGCAAACTCCATATTTATATATATATTTTTTAAGAAACATGTTAGGTAAGTAGATAGGTACTTTATTTACGTCACACTAGAGCTGCACAATGGATTATTGATGACGTCCTAGGAAACATCCCCGAGGATGATTCAAAGACATGCCATAAAACGTTTGATCCTCTGCAGAGGGGATCTCAATTGTGAGGCCATTTCCTCAATTCAGACATAAATCAATTTAGACATAAATGAAGGGGAAGGCAATTTTCTCAAGATCCCTGTACTCATAGTGCTGCTAAGCGATCGACCACATGCTTTTCGAAGCCACAGATTTTACGAGAACGTATATTGCATGCACTCGGTGGGTCTTAGTGGGGTCGAGGGTCGAACCCCTGTCACTCAGGACCGGAGTTAGATTCTCTTACCACTGGTCAACCACGACCTTAATATGTTAGGATTAACTTCCAAATTTACTTAAGTTATGGTCCCAAAGAAAATAAAAAATAGAAATTTTCAGAGAACGCTTCCGATATACCGTTATTTATAGACTGTCCTACTTTAATTTGTTTTTTCGAAAAAGTGAGGTGTACCGTTAAATTTTGTTGAGTGATAAACTAAGAGGTAAGATTTTAGAGATACATACTCTCAGAAATAAAACCTTCACTTTTGACGATTTATCAATCCTTGAGCTGTATTTCGTTAGTTTTGAGAATCATTTTGTTGCGAAATCACGTGATTTATGAAGAAACGTGAACTCCCAAATATATGATGAAAACGCTTCCTTAAATCGAAACCATATCGGAGTGTAATGAGAGAAACTGCTGACGAAACTAGAATGAAGACTAGAAGAGGGAAAATAAATTGATGAAATTA
This sequence comes from Parasteatoda tepidariorum, assembly GCF_982258835.1. Lineage (NCBI taxonomy): Eukaryota > Metazoa > Arthropoda > Arachnida > Araneae > Theridiidae > Parasteatoda > Parasteatoda tepidariorum. Next base: position 41,196,918 of record NC_141765.1, read on the forward strand.
GTTGACCACGTACCAGGAAGACCCAGGTTCGAATCCCGCTACGGGCATAGGTGTAATTTAGCACTCTGCTTTATCTGTCATTCTTAAGTTGTTGGGGCAACATTGATCCATCTATAAGGTGCCCACGATAAAGGGATTGCTAGAAAAGTTAGATACATTAAGCGCTAAGAGTTTTTTTTTTTCCTTTGGATAAAATAGATTGATGGAATATTTTCTTAATTTTGACGAAATTCATTTTCTCAAAGAAGACACGATAGTTATTTCGTCACTTCGACGAAAAATTCGCTCGGAGTATACACCAGGAAACGGTTTCGTCAAAAGCGAAGAAAGTTTCATGAAATTTGAAATTTGAGCATCGATTTTCTACAGTGCCCTACTACTCATTGATTTTAATACTACCTTTGTTTTTGCAGTTTTTCCAAAAAATATATAAATTAATAACATGAATACATGAAATAATTTTGTGAATCTTATAAAAACCTTGATATAATCTTATATTCAAGCAAACATATTTTCATTGCATAATTTAGTATACACCACAGAGTTTTTCTTCCCTTAATCAAAATAGCTTTCATTGAAACGGTCACAGTCCCACACATTCGATCATTACATTGGTTAATTCATACAAACTTTTGAATCCATTGTAATAATTACATTGTATACCTTTTGACAGGTGATTTCGGCTAACAATGTTTTTATTTTTGATTCGATTGTCGAAAAGATTGCATCATAACTTTGCTCTAAATTTGATGTTTCAAACAATGTGCTAAAAAGATATTTCTTAACTTTTTTTTTAAATTCCATATTTTATTCAGTAATAGTTATGCACACATATTGCATTGAAATATAGTATTTTGCCTAATTTAGATAAAAATTAAAAAAAAACTTTGTTAGAAAAGTAATTTTAAATTAATGAGAGAATAGGAAAGCTTAGCTCTCTTTACCTTTTCTTGCAATGAAGTAATTGTAATTTTTTCAGTTTCAGGGTTTAAAATTCATAAAATAACAATCAAAATTAAAAAATACAAAAGCAAGTTAAAATAACTCATAGTAAAATACTACTCTATGCTTCTGTTTACAGAAAATTAAAAATGCACTGAAATGAAATTTAAACAAATATTTAAAGTAAAAATGGAGAAATATTTAAAACATTCAAGTTCTTTAGCAACATTAGAATTAACTGAAGCTTTATTTGTCTTATGTAAGAGAAAAGAGCACTCAGATAATTAAAAAAACTACAAGAAAACTCCAATTCTAAAGTAATTCATAGTCTTGTATTAGGGTGAATAATGTTGACAAGAAATTTTTTAAAGTTATTATATTATTCAAATAAATAAATAAATGAAATATTCAGAAATAAAATCGAAAGTTTTAACACAAATTTGAATTTTTGAAGCATTATTAGTAAGTGAATCCTTAATGAGCTACAGTTTTATTAACTTAAATGTAACATAAACTAAATCTTGGCTTTGGAGTGTTATTTTTTATTAAAAAAAAATTATTTCTAATTATGGCTTACACACATAGAAATTCAATTAAAGGCAATTTTGCTTAGACAAAAAATAATTTTATAAATGAGTGCTTCGTTGAAAAAATTCTAATTGCATTATAAATATGTAATGTTACAAGAATTTTATCGTAGCAGTTGGAATTAAGCGACCTGATTTAACAAATTTTCCTCATATACCAACTACATTGAAGTACAAATTTCGTAAATTTTATGCGAAATTACAAAATGTTTTCAATAGGTATGAAATCAGAACTTCAAGCTAGTTTTTCATCACTAAAATGTAATTAAACAAGGAAAACGAATTTGTAGATTGGAGCAGTTAACAATGACCTTATCTTTTTGAAAGATTTACTATTCTTCACTTAATACTTCAACACAATTCAAAATTTTATTTAAGAGTACGATAAATCGTCAGAAGCCATACAAACTAAAATCTAGCAAATTTGGCATGGTCAAATTTAAAAAAATCACCAACTTTTTGAAGTTGAAACTTTGTAAGAAAACCCCAGCTTTTCGTGACCTGAATTTCAAAACTGTAAAAGGGGTTTTCACCAGAGAAACATCTGGATAAATTAGATCTTAATTTCTATTAATTGTCATTCGATGTTTTTGTTCGATGTTCCCCTTATTTCAATATGACTTCATTGTTTTTTATATAAACTCATGGCGATACCCACAAACATTTTGAGCACTTACGTGAAAATTAATTGAGCAAAAATTGATTTCCTGAGTGATGTTATTAACTACTTCAACGCTTTTTTTTCTCGTCCAAACTTTTTGTAAAATTTCTAGTAAAAGCCTTGATTTAAATGCTTTTGGATACATTTAGGGACTATTAACTTTAAAACGTTTTATAGAAATTGCACTTTTCTCTGCTTGAAGACAAATTTTGTGAGGTATGGTCACATTTATCTGAAATATGACTTCAAAATATTTAGCATTCAAAATATTTAACATCATTTCCTCCTTAAATTAATTACAATTTAGCCATATTTCTGATTTAAAATATAAAAAACGTCATATATCACATAATTTGTGTTTGCTTAACATTAGAAAATGGAATTATTGTTCACTTATTTTCAAGAAATATCTTTAATTAGGAACATTAGTGTTTTTTCTCATTTGTAAGAAGTTTAGCTAACTCTACCGGTATTTTTAGGGCTGTATAAGACATTTTTTTTCCATCACCAACAAATAATTCATATTTTTAGAACAAAGTAACTCACCTGAGTATGCATCTGCAACATCTTATTTACCGAATGTTTGATATTATGTATTGCATCATAGAGCATCTTCAACATGATTTGGTTGTACTTGAACTTGATGTGGTCCACCAGGCATATTCCTTAAGCGACAATGGTGTCGATGATGAAACTCACCTATCAATAATTACAAAGAGAAATTTTGGTTTTAAATCGAATTACAAATAGACCAATGACTTCAGACCGAATTTTCCAAAAATCCAACTGATGATATTGTTTTTTGGTGAACTGGAGAATTTTTTAGTCCAGCATTTTAGCCAACGAAATCCTTCATTAATTTTAACTGTGCATTATTTTCAGTTTAATTTTTAAATAATTATATCGATAGCAATTTTCTGTTCCTTATCAATATTTATATTTTTAATTTTATTTTTTCAAAAATGCATAAGTAAATAAGAAGTTAAAATTTGCATTTTTTAATTAGAAACAAGTTTGTGTCAGCGGAGATCATCTTTCTTCTGCGTCTTCTAGTTTACTTAAAACAACCTGAAGTATGAGACTACTAAATAATTAACCAGATTCACCATCACTACACCTTTTCATTACTACTATTGGCTTAAAAAAGTTCTCTAAACTCTGAAAAACAGTTCTTCTGTTTGCACAGAAAAAAAAAGTTAAGAATTTGGATTTTTGTAAAAAAAAGTCAAAATCTTTGGAGTGAGTGTATATATATATATATATATATATATATATATATATATATATATATATATATATATATATATATATATATATATATATATATATATATATATATATATATGTATATATATATATATATATATATATATATATATGCACCGAAGAGCCATTACATTATGACCACCCTCCATCTATAACATTGGGCTTGCCCAGGTTTTCATGGTTTCTCGCCCAGGAACAATGTTTTCATGGGGCACATTAGGACCCATAATCCTCATAGAACAATCCCTGACGTCTGTAAGCTACTTGAACATAGTTGCAGACCAGGTTCACCCTTTCATGGCAACAGTTTTTCCAGCTAGGGATGGTGTTTACCAACGGGATAATGCACCATGTCATAAGGGTCGAATAGTCATGGATTGGTTCGAGGAACATTCCAGTGACTTTCAAGTCATGTCTTGGCCCCAAATTCACCTGACCTTAATCCAATAGAGCATTTGTGGTCCTACTTGGAAAACCAAATTCGTGCTGCCACGTTACCCCCTCACAGTGTGAGGGAATTGCAGGACCAGTTGGTGAGAGCTTGGTACCAGATACCTCAGACCATCAGCACCTTGTGGAATCAATGCCACGGCAGGTGCTAGCAATTTTGAGGGCTAAAGGTTGTCCTACATGTTATTAGCAGGGCGGTCATAACGTAATGGCTCTTCGGTGTGTATATATATATATATATATATATATATATATATATATATATATATATATATATTCCTTTTGCTTGTATTTTCGTTACTTTTTCATCTATATCTTAATAATGCTTTCCGATCCACTTGTCTTATTAATTTTATTGATCAATGTGAATTTTAATTTTTATTTCAGAAATTACTCGCACCCTTCAAATACTCGAGTTTATAGCCATTTTATATTTGCGGGCTGAATTTATTCTGTCCTCCTTGATCGAAAAAGGTTACATTTTGCCTAAATGGGATTAAACGTCTCTGTTCAATAATCATTCTATACTACATGTGTATCAATAATTTAAAGACGCATAATTCGCTTTATTTAATGAAAATAAGACGCGTAGGAAACTTCTCGATGATAAGAAAAGCATTTTTGTTGGTGTGAATTTTTAATTTCTAGAGGTTTTTTCCCCTTCTTGTTGATGCAATTTTTTTTTCTATGATTTATTGTGTCTTCTTGTTAGATGTTGTCCAATACCCCAAATGAAATTAGATATATTTTTTTGTAAGTTTATAATCCCATAACACTTTTTGAACTTTGAAGTCCGCATATGTAAACAAGATAGTCAGAATTGGGGAAGAATATCAAAAACAGGGTAAGAAGAAAATTTATTTACGTTCTGGTTTATAATAAAAATAGAACAGACTGAGACTAATCGACCTAAACAGCGAAAAGTTTTTTTTTTACTTCTTTTAAGTAAGGAGATTAAACTGATAGCTTTTTTAAATACCTCGAGTGCTATTGCCCCAAACATTGCATTGTATTTGAAATATGTTGTTTGACAGAATAAAAAAACTTTTGTGTGAAATAACTTGGAAACGCAAAAATGATAACAGTATACTAAGGAATCGAAACATTTGATAAAGAAAACAAATGACATTCGTCTAAAAGTTGAGATTAGGAGAAAACCTGATTTCCAATTTCCCTGATAAAAAAATCACAGTTTATTGGAGGTAAGAAGGAAACAGCTTCTGAAGAGGGGGATAAACTACATAAAAGCGTTTTGGGAAGGAAAAAAAACCCAAGTAAATACTTTTCAAAAACATTTTGTATTCGATGTATCAAATTTCTTGACTAAAAGGTTTTCATTTTCTAAATGTTGACACTAACATGAAGCTTAACTGATATGGTAAGATGAGTTTTTCATATGTTCACTGAAAAACTATACATCTAGCCAAATAATTTTCTTATGTCTTTAATTTACAGTATCATTCGCTGTATTGCAATTATAAATTCGTTATATTGCAATTAAATGTTTTTCGCAATCTGATTTGCATGAACCAATTATTAAGTTATAAAAAATATTGTTTGACATAGAAAGTAAGTAGTACAGTTGCAATAACACTAAACATAGATCTACAACGACTAAATTTGGAGAGTATATTTCCAATGAAAAAATTTAGTCTATAAAACATAATATAATTAAATCTAATTTTTACAATAATGTTACAAAAGAAAGTAGGTCAAACGTTAAAAAATATCAATGTGCTCGCTATTATTTTTTTTGCCAATTATTGCGCATATCAAATGTATAGAAACAAACTATCGGTAATTCTGAAAGTAATTTTATTTTAACAGCAAAATTCAAGCATATTTTTTCATAACCAACTTCATGCTTATGCCACACAATCATTAGTTTTTTTGACAGGTGATACATCAAAATTTGCTGGGGAAAAAGTTCGATTATTTCTACGCAAAAGATTTTGGTTGGTACCCTTTCAAATGCGAAAAGGGAAAAGCAGAATTTTCTACATATTTTATTTTTTTGCAATTAAAAAGGTGAAAATGCTGCTCAAGCAAGAAAAAAATAATTGTCAGTAAGCCAGTACCAAAAGTAGTTTGCAAGATTTCGATTAAGATGCACGGACGCCAGTTTAAGCTAATGAAGACACAATAAAGGTATTATATTCTTATTGGAAAAAAATTGTGCCGCTGTGTTGATGTCTGTGATTTGCTTCTTAAATGTCAAGATTTTTATTTTTGTTTTTAAAAAGAGTATCAGCACTGGGGATGAGAAATTAATTGTCTACACTACAACAATTTCTTCGTCACTACAAAAATTTTATATGGTGAAATCTTTACTTCAAATTAGGTAACCAAAAGTCATCTGGATCATTTTTTTTTTGCCAGCAAGGGGGGAAAATTGTAAACGTGTCGAATCATTCTACTGCCAAAAAGAGGGTAAAAGGTATTGGACCAAAGTGGACAATATATAATTCAAAAAAATATCTATTCACTGTAAGAAAAATCGCCTTTCTTTTTATTAAATAAAATAAAAAATGAAATTACTTTTAGATCAATCCAATAATTCAAAATATCAAATTAGAATAGATTAAAAATTCCTTTAGTTTTGTCTTTAGAAAAACTTTAAATGTTTTTAACTTCATTTTAAATTAGGTAAAAATCTATTGAAAGCTCATGAGAATGAATTGCTAGAGGACAAACAAACAAAATTAAAATTTTTGAAATCAATAAATATATGTTAGTTAAATAAGATACATCTCGAGGCTATTCATTCTCAAAGTCAAAATATAGGAAAACCTAATATTATTATTTTCTGTAAAATAGTATTAGATGAAAAATATTTTTCCAATTTTAGACAGTTAAAATATCTTAACAAGAAATAATTTTCTACCCAAAAGTGTGTTTCTATGCCTTAAGTTTTTAAAAAAGTAATATTTAGAATAAGAAAAATTTAAGAAGTTGTTTGCGTTAATTATTTTATATATTTTGGAAAAGTTTTCTAATTTTCTATTTTAAAACTCTAGTCTAATTTAATCATATTTTTTACAGTAAGGGTGTATTTAGAGTATTAAAGATACTTAATATTAGAATATGACTTGGTTAAGGCTATAATTTCATCACACCACGCTATAAGGAAAGTCTGCTTTCATATCTTCTGCAAGAAATATATTAAAAAAAAGAAATATACTTCAAATATGAAATACATGGTGTCAATCTTCAATTAAAAATATTTCAATTAATAAAAAATGGCCTTTTTTATTGAGTCATTTCCGCGAAAAAATTATGTTATTTATCTTATTTTTAAACATCATTTTTGAGTATTCTACGGCTGTAAAATTAATGATTTTTTAAATAACTTCAGTGATTTTCAATAAATACAGAAGATGATAATTAGAGCACAAATTGGGGATAATTTTGTTCAATACATTTGATAATATAAATTGATTAGGACTCCATCCGTTAATTATTGATCGACAAAACTGAGCATCGTGAAGTTAGAATTAAGGATAATTTTAAGTCTTCTTTTCTATAGAATTATGGAAAAAACATACCTATGGAAAAAATAACTTGATTCACGTTTTCTAAATTTTTTAAACTACAATCCTCTCAGAATATCAGAAAAGTGTATTGATTTCAGATGCATTACTTAAACTCAAAAATTTAGTTTTACTAACAGAATACTTATTTAAATTTAAAAATTTAAATCTTTTATTAAATTAAAAAAAGAAAATAAGTATTTTCTAGTAAGAGACTAATACAATTACAACTTGTGTATTTGTATTACAATTTGTAAATATGTAAAACATGGGTTCTGAAAAACTAAGTTTAGATTATTAATAGGGTGGTTAAAAAAACTCTATTATTCTTAAATTGATCCAAATGCTTTTAATATGGTGATTAAATAAACTCTATTATTCTTACAAGGAACCAAGGGATATTAATAGGTTGGTTAAGTAAACTCTATTATTCTTACATTGATCCAAAGGTTTATCCTCATACAGCATCTCTGGAGACTGAAGAGAATTTTGTAGGACGTTCATTCCGTTGATATTCATAGGATCATCGTCTCTTCGAAATAAAGCAGATATTTCTTCGAATGTCTTGTTTTTTGTTTCAGGAATTTTCTTGTAAGTGAAAGTCCAAAAAACAGCTAAGAACATTGTGAAAACCAAAAATGTGTAATTCTCGAATACTCTCTGGAAAATCAATAAAAAAAATCTCACCATTTGTATAAATTCTCATTTTGAAAATTATTAACTACTGTAAGTATGAAAACATACCTGCATTTGCGGAAAGACTAAACTAACCACGAAATTGGCAAACCAGTTTACTGTAACAGCTATACTCATTGCTGCTGGCCGAGGCCCTTGAGAAAACAGTTCTGCTGTTATCATCCATGGAATGGGTCCTGCAAAATATTTATAAGGAATCAGTAAAAACTGAGCAGGAATTTGTACAACAGGCATACCAAGCTATTTTCATACCTTACCTGGACCCATGGCATAAAATATCACGAAACAGAGTGTGCTAGCGACGCTGAAATAGGCTATCCAATGATACAGGAACTAAAAATAATAATTTGAGAAAAATTTATTTTGGGAAGAAAATAAAAACGTGCTGATCTGTACTTGAAATAATTGGTTAGTAAATAACAGTAACACGTTAAAAATTCCAGAAAGGACCAATAAAAGGCTAGACAAACTGACGAGTTTTAGAAGCTCACTTTAAAATATCCTAACGACAGCGTTCGAAAACACGTAAACAAATTAAATTAATTTTAATCTTAAGAGAAGAGTGGAAATATTTAATCTTTGTTTTTAAAAAAACGATATAGTTGAATCAAAATTTTTTGAAGACAAACTTTTCATTAAAAAACGAAATATTTTTCAACGCTGCTTCAATAGTATTCTTTATTGTAAGTTTTATCACCATAAAAATTCACAGCAAATATACATTTAAAAATTGAGAATTTGATTGGTGCATTTAAAGCATAACGATCGAACCAGATTCAGTAAGATTGTTCCTTAGTTTCTAATGATAAGGAATTGTATTTTACTGTTCTTTAAGATTTTAACTTTTTTGAATTATTGTTTTTTCTAACAGAATTATTTATAAAAGAATTATTTATTAAAGAATTATCCATAAATAAATTATTTATAAAAGATTTATTTATAAAATAACTATTATTAAGAAAAAAATAATGACATCACATGAAAACTATGAACTAGATCATTCGAAAATCGACTGTCAAACGATTGTCAACTTGAAGGAATTTAACTTGAAGTCAAACTTGAAGTTTTCTTTTCAAACTTGAAGAAATTTGGAGAGAACTTCAAAAGTTTCGTTTCGCGGAACTGATTCAAAGCAAGAAATTACTACCCGAATTTCATAATATTTGAAAATGATAATACTGTTCAAAATTTTTCTACCAGAATAACTAAAAAGGTTATGTCAAACTATATGCAAAACTGCAAAATTAGACCTTAAAATTTACTTTAGAAATAGTATAACTTAATTAGAATAGAAAATAATAGTAAAAGCATTTCCAGTTCAAAATATTTCATTAAAACACAAAAATTTAAAATAGAAAAATTGGAAAACGATTATAAAAAGGATCTGTTGAAAGAATCGTTTGCTCGAAACATTGTTTTATTTTTCTCACTAATTAATATTGTTTTTAATAAATTATCTATATTTTTGGAATAATTTATTTTAGAATATGAATTTGATGGTAGTAAAAATTTTGAAAACGAATTCTTTTAAGAAATGTGAATATAAAGCTTCTATTATTTCATCACCAGAAAAAACAGCATCGAAACAAATACCTTAACGATAACGCACTTTCAGACGATTAATTACAATTTAAGTGAGATCAGAAAATTACTTGATTTGAATTAGTAACCAAACTTGAATTAGTAACCAAAGTATGAATTTAAATCGTTTGTGTTTTCCTTTTTCTATTTCTTTTTACAATCCTTACATTCTTTACTAGTTTGTAATTAAAGAAGAAAGAATAATAAGACTGAATTAAAAATAACGTAGGAAATCAACGATTGTACAATTTATTATCTATCCAGAAGTATTAATTTCACCTTCATGATGACTCTTTAGAATAACAAAAGGATTGTAATTTTCTTTCGTCTGAATTCTAAAATTGATTTTAAAGAAGTTAGAAATAAAGAATTAAAATTTGCGATTGTGTTAGGTTAAGAATTTTACGAAAAATAACTTGATTTCTTACATGAACTGGTTTTATAAATCAAAGAAAGGTAATAACGCGTAAAATTTTTGCTATATACGAGATACGAGGCATACTATTTTGCAATATACGAGAAGCGAGCTATATACGAAACAATTTGTTTTCAAATAAAAGCATTCGTATAATCATTAATTAACATTAGAAGCATTGGGTTTTCCTTCTACTAACACCTAAAAAGAGTGAAATTGATAAATATTGCTTAGTTAATATGCTTTGTATCCCTATCATACCTTCGTCAAGCTGGAATGAATGCTTACATTACTCTTCCATTTATGGTTTTTCATTCGTCAAGGATAAATATTATAAATTAATACGTGAATATGCATTAGTATTTTCTGACTGAGAAATACATAGTTTTGCATGCAACGTAAAGTGAAAGAAATGCATTTGCAGCCCACTTTATATATATATATATATATATATATATATATATATATATATATATATATATATATATATATTTGGAATTGTAATATATCTATTAGTATCCGTAGAAATGTTACTATATCTCAAACTAATCGCAATAAGTTTATTTGCTATAATAACATGCTTATTTTAAAAAACTGCAAATCTTTACAATCCCAATTGGTATCCCAATTGGACAGATGCCTGACTCAGTAGAGGAATGCGAAGTAATGCATAGTCAAGACGAAGTAATGCATAGTCAAGGCGAAGTAATGCATAGCTTTATGCTATAGAAGAGCCACCCAAGTATTGAAGGTTCGGTTTAATGACCTTGAGACATAATCGGGTCCCTGTCGTTATTTCCAATTTATTTATTAACCTTAGTTATTATAGAGTACATTAATTTCTATAGAGTATATTTATTTATTATGTTTCATGTTTATATAGCTAATTTTTATTCTCATCTAAATTTTTAAAGAGTTTAATACTCAAACCCACATACTAATTTGTTGCTCAAACCTGCAACTTTCTAAATTCAGCCGGTAAAAAAACAATAAAATAAATTTTTATTAAACCATTTTTTCTCAGAAATTTCCAAACAGTGTGTGAAAATCGCTTTTCAATATAAAGCGTATTATCATATAGCCCAAATTTTCATTTGTATTAAAGAAAATACGAATGAACTGTTTTTCTGCATATGGAAGATAGAATCTTTAATAAGATACATTGAGCCACAGAACATTTAATGTATTTTATAGATTTTTAATGCGATATTTGTGCTTGAAAAAGCTGCTAATTTTTTTTAAATTTTCTAATCTTGTAACAACTAAATCAAAATTTATGATAAAAACTTTACATAAGTATTATTATACTCTAAGTGCTATTAAACTTGAAGTGCTATTAAACTTCAGGTAAAATTTAAAAAATTAAAACTATTAATATTAACAGTTTAATTTACTTCTACATTATTGATATCAAATCTTTATTTGTATAAAGCTTATGATTATTTTTCACATTTCAATGTATAAACCATATTTCCAATAGATAATGCTGTTATACAAAATAACAGGCACAGCTTAATAGCACTTTTCAGAATTCTATGAGCAAAGTATATCGCTAATAAATAATATAAATGCATGTCATTGCCATATAAAGCTATTGCATTCATGCATATATACGATCATTCAGAATGTATACGAACATTATATGCAGAATATTTTAGAAGTATTAACAATAATGGCTTCAACTTAAGAATTTTAACTGTTAACATCTTTTTTTGAAAAAAATTGTATGTATACTGTTTGAATTTATTTCGTTGGACTTAATATTACATCATATCGTAAAATTATACCTTCACAAGCATAGTGATAGTGATGAAAATACTGAATATAAACATCCCTCCAAGTCCGTAGAGTTGTAGAGTCCGACGACCTTTACGATCCATTAAAGGAATAGAAATTAATGTCATGATGAGCATGACTACACCAACGCCTATCGTTGCATATTTGGCTGCATTCTCTGGGAGGCCAGCACCCATAAAAAGACCAGTTGAATAATAAAGAACCTAATAATAAAAATGAGTGATTAAGGTGAGATCTTGCTGAAATTATTTAATCAGATTTGTCAGATTTCTTAAAATTATAATAATTGAACAGAATTCACGCTTTTCGAAAGGAGCTGTAATAAGTATTAAAAAAAGATAAAATTGCAGTAAAAGTCCAACATGTGACCATTGAGTGACGAATTTATTTGTAAAATACAAATAATATGAAGTTTTCAATGGAAAATGAAGACTAACACAATGAATTTTTACTTTTGATCCCTAATGATTAGATTTTCACGTATTACGACTCAATCCTTATGGTTCAAGGGCTTAAAGATGCTAATTAATTATTGAAAACGATAAAGTTACAAAATCAGACACAAAAACTTACTTTCTCAGAACAAACATGTATTTTTTTGACTGATTTGGATTCTTGATCCTCAAATTAGGGGGGGGGGGGGTAGCAGGTATTATTCCAATAGTTAAATCAGAAGAGCGGTTGAAAGTTTGAGACAGTTATTAATTTCACTTTTTCCGTATTTCGCCACATCTCCGGAACTAATGAAACTAATCAAACAGTTTTGCACACAAATATAAAACTTGTTTCTTCAAAAACAGTTCTATGTAAAAAACTATTTTTAAAGTTACATGTAATGCAAACGTGTACATAATGTAAACGTATTTTACATTATGCGCAAGAAATTTTCAGAAACTTTCCAATATATAGGGAAATATGCAAAGTAAAATTAACATTGAGGGGCCCAAACTGTTAACCGCTCTCCTGACTAAATTATTGAGATCATATTTTCCTGATTGTAGCTATTCAATATTTTGAGAATCGAAAATCCTAATTCATCGTAAAAAAGTATGTTTATTCAAAAAAAGTTCGTGCTTAATTTCGTAACTTAAAATATCGTCTGCACAAATTAATTATCACATTATTTGTGCTCGCCCTGCAAATTTTTAAGATTGAGTTCTAGTACCTGAAAAATCTGATCATTAGATCAAAAGTCATTCAGGTTTTTATTTATATTTTGCACACTGTACGTGTTATAGTAGATTAGATAATAATTCTAAAACGTATGTTAGGAAAATAGTTACATTAAAACTAAATACAATAATTTTTATTTTTTTTATTTAATACTTAAGGGTTAAAACAAGTTTATATTGTTTATCTTAGTATTTTATATTTCCACAATTTAAACGAAGTGAGTAAATTAATCCCGTACAGAGATTTTTCGACTACTTTTTAAGTAGTTATGGGTGAGCACAATAGTGATTTTAAAAAAAATTATAAATTAATAAATAATATAAATCGTTTGTTTATATGGATAAATTTATGAGTCACATAATAAATAAAACATATGTATTTTTTTTTGATATTGTTATCCGTGCTTGTTAAAATATTTAAAATATATAATTAAATAAGTTTTCGAAAACAAAGCGACATATTCTTCTAACACAAGCTTTTACAGTAAAGACATGTAATACACGACGAGCTCAATGTCCTCACTTTTAATTCGATCGGCTTTAAATTTTTATGGCAATTTTAGATGTAGTTTTTGTAGCAAGTAGAATTTCTTTTAAATATTCTTTTTCAATTATTGATGGTTTATTTAATTAGATAATTTGTATAGATTTGCAATTACCATGAGTGTTGTTCTTTTTATGCTCTTATTTTTACTATTAAATAACTACAGGAAATGGAGAGTACTGAAGTAAATAAAGTTAGATCATTTTATTAATTTTAGCGTATCCTTGCTACATACTGATTGCTAACTTTTACGGAACAGAATGTCAAAAGGTTTGTATTTCTTATTTTTGATTTGTAATCTTGAACGGATTCCTGAAACACTCTCGTAACTAAATGTTTATTGAAAAGTGTGTGTAACCTTCTGATCTTAATATTCTTAAAATACAAAACAGTTTGTCCAACATTATTTGAAAAGTTTGTAAAAGCCTGAAAACTGAAAGTTTCAAAATATCTTTTCCCCGTAAAATGCTTATTTGCTTAAAATAAAGATATCAGAGAAATACATTGCATTTGATTTTTTATCTGCTCGATATCTGAATTGAATACCATTTTAACATGGGATATGAACTTACAGCATTTATGCCTGAAAGTTGTTGGGTGAGTTGCATTACAACTCCTATCACTAATGGAAGATGGAGGGATCTGGTTTGAAGAAGTTTCCATATCGTTATTTGCATAGGTGGTGGCTGTATACGAAACTCTTCCGTAAAAGCCGTCTAAAATAAATAAAATACATTTTTATTAATTTCTCATTCTAATTTTATTAATTTATCAACAATATCAATAAATTTTTATACATGAATGAGTCATAATTGTTTCAATGCATTTTCAAGGCATAGATTTGGAATATTTGTAAGTCACACATTCTTATGATGGTATTTCATTCGCAATGGCTTTAAAATTAGTTTGATTAAGATTGAACTATGCTTAATTTTCTTTATTTCTCATTTCATTCAATTTATTTACTTTTAAAAATAAATTTATTTATTTGTATTTTATCAGTGTATGAAAATACTTCTTGCTTGAAGTCGGCAAAAAAAGGTTAACTTAAATTCCCGCTCAAACAAAATCTCTAATCTGGCACAGACCAGAAAAAAAATTATTTCATGTTATAGACGATGGGAAAAAACCCTGTTATCCACTGCACTTGCAAGAACTCAATTAAATGTTGGCGTACATAACTCATGAAGGCAGGTTTTTGTCTATGCTAAGGCTGTACATGAGAAGATAAGGTGCTGCATATTTAGAGAGGTAGGAGATTGAAGTAAACAGGTAGGAGATTGAAGTAAACAATTTTATTGAAGAGGAAATATATCCGAAAATTAAATAAGAAGACAGAAAATTCAGTTTGGGGAGGGAACTACTTATTTATCATAGTTTAGGATGGTGTTAAAAATAAAATAAAGTATAGATGATGAAACAAGATACTAATCAAAGCGAAAATTGTATTTTTCAAAAAGGTAATGTAGAGTTCAAGTTAGTAAAAAAAATGCATCATCCAAATAACATTTGAAAATAATATATAAATTTAGAATAGTCGAAAAGAATGTGCAACTGAAAAGGAGATGTACACCAACAGAGCTCATTCATCCACCATAAAACCATAAAATCAAGTGTATGAATACGTTTGTTTAGTTTTCTCTAAGGAAAATAATGAAATACTTGCATTGTCTATGCCAAAGTCTTTTCCTAAATATTATCCATCCCTTCTGGGCCTTAAATTTTAAAATGTATTGGTGATGAGAATTAAAAATAACAATTTTATAAAATCAAAGCATTGCAGCAACCATCTAGCGAGTTTTGAACTCTATCCAAATGTTCCTGTCAGCCATAGAAGAAATCGCAAAAAATAGATCGATTTCCGATAATAGATCGATAATAACAGATATATTTATCGAAAGCAAAATTAAATTAAATAATAATTAAGTTTTTAAATGAAAAAGAAATATGTTATGCTCATTTTTAATCTCAAGGGCTTCCTAACAAATCGGATGGTGTACCATGAGGGAGAATCAAAGTATGCGGTATATGAATAAGACTCATATATCAAATCTTATATAGAATACTACTCATATAGAATATAAAGCAGTAGCAAAAATAACTTCGAGGTATCCTCTTATTTTTGGTATAAAGATAATCATCATATCGAGGAAGTCCATAGTATTTTCTTTAAGAAGGCTGGTTTTTAGCCACAGTTATGAATAGGTTATTTTCACCAGCAGTTCTCCTTTAAGTAGATTTATGTCTTGAAGAAAAATGATGAAGAATATTTGGAAAAAAAAATTTATGTGCATATCTTCATGGAGCATTATAGAACTTCTTCTTAAAAGGATATTAAAATGAATAGTTAATTTCAAATTATTTATAAATATTTTGAAACATAGATTGTATGTTGTTACTAAACTATGTTGATGAAATTGAAGAGCGAAATATCTTAATTTCTTATTTTATGAAGTATTTTCTAATGTGTAATCAGTAATCTAGTAGGTAACATTTTACTTTATTATTTTAAATTTTCAAATAATACTTTTATTTCTTATTTTCCAATTATTCTGTCCCAAAATAATCAAGGTAGACTTCAAATTTGATTCAAACATTATATAACTTAAGTCATATGTGAAAGCCATGCCAAAAAGAGAGAAAAAAGTCACCAAAATAAATTAGCAATTTTTCTACTTTAAAAAAAAACAAAGTTTTAGCATTATTAATATTATTTACCTCAGGTTCATGCAGTTGAGTTCTATCTTCAGCTTTCATTTCGTCTATATCCTCTTCTACTAAACTTGAGCACCTAAGCTTCTGCAATGCTGAAATGAAGTTTATATATGCAATACTGTACATGTAATGAATTTTATGAATTAGATTATGGGTATAAAATATGTGTATAAATTTAATTATACGTATAAATTTAATTATATGTACTTATTTTTAAATATTTATTAATATAATATTGCTTATTAATTTAATTGTATTATGAACTTTATCATGTATATGAATTTAATTATATTTTAGATTTAGTTTGATATTTATTAATATAATTAAATAAAGTCTCAAAAAGAGTTTAAAAGATGCATAGAATTGCATAAAGTATTTCATGAAAGTGAAATAAAACAATTTACTCTGATTCCTAAGTTAAGTTTCTTACAAGTCAGTTTCCATTTACAAAGTACGGGAATAAAAATTCCTCGTTATTTCCTCTTTTTTTCCCCCATTAAAATTTGCTAATAGCATTTTTTTAAGTTTACCTATAATGGTATATGCGAATTTTATTACGGTTTGACTCAGCATATTCTTCTTGGACCTTGTATCCTAAAATTATACATTCAATTAAATTAAATCCTCGTTTGCTCATTTATAATTTTTAAATACTATTAATTATGCTTTAAATCAAGGAAAGTAAAACATTAAACTATAATGAGACAAGTTTATAAAAAAAGATACTTTTTATCTTGGCAAAAGTAATTCTTAAATTATGATTTAAGAATCACTCACAACGCAAATGAAAAACTAGATTTTAAATATTTATAGTATTTTTTTAAGTAAACAATAAGTGATGCATAAAGTTAGAAAAAATAAACCATTTTTTTCAGTTACAAATGTTCTATGTGTCTATTGTTACAGGAAAATCATAATCTGCAATCAATTTAATTCCACGCATTTTACAGTTTCATACTGCCAATGGATCCTACTGTAACACAAATGCGTTTTTTAAGTTCTTGTAATGTTTTGTTCATAAGCAGTGTATGGGGCACACGGAAAACAGATGCTTTAGCCTTAATTATATGGCCACCAAGATCCTCAGATTTTACGCTATATAATATGTTTTTTGGGGGTTTACGTCACTCTTTATGAACCATCGATGTTGAAAACACAGCAAGAACTTAACGCATTTATGAAACATTATGACCCATTCGAAGTGTAAAACTGCAAAATAAACAAAACGAGCTTGACAGCACAATAATATTTGTCGCTTAAAAAAAAGGGTAATTTGTAACTGAAAGAAAGGGTAATTTGTAATTGTAATTTGTAAAACTTATTCTAATTCTGTGTATAATTTATTGTAGCACGTGTAATCGTTGTGAAAATATAACTATCATTCATCATAAAATACAACTTTCAACTTCATTCATTATTTTGTGCTTACCCTGTATTATTATTTACGAAATGTGTCTCGCTCTATTACGCTATTTCAAATTCATTAATTATTTATCAAATTCATTAATTACGCATATTACTTTGACATCTGAGAATTAAGCCTAAAATCAAGATAACTGAACAACGTTTTTTTTTTGTTAATTATTACAATAGTAGTAATTGTGAACATTCTGAACTTATTTATTTATTAATTTTTTTAAATAGCTTTGTTGCAAAATAAATGAAAAATGTGCTATTTACCCTCTCTTGCGAGAGATTCTTGCTGTTTTGAAATGAGCAAATATCTTGGACTTTCAGGGCATAAAGGAAGAATGAGAAGTTGCAAAACTGCTGGAATTACAGAGATTCCTATGTATGCATAGAAAGAAACATGACATTTAGCACCAGAATGAAATATTTACAGGTTTATTTCTAGAAACAAAAGCATTTTAGCTCAATATATTTCAAAATGATAAATGCTGAAATGAAGTAATTTTTATTTCGTTAATAAGGGATACAAAGTAGTCCAAAAGCCTACTTTATTTTAAAAATAAATAATTATCCAAAACACACATAAGACATTAGTTGCAATAAAGTAGTTACAATGATAGTTTTTCTTCTTTCCAATAATGCAATACCATTAGCATGTCCCTTCCAAGTTTAGAAGAATTATTGGTTGGAACATGCTTTTGCTCAGTTAAAATGTATGAAGCTTGGATAATTAAACATTATGACACTCACTCAACTATTCGAGTGCTAAAAATTATATTATACATATAATGAACACTTTATAAATCTTTTTCATTGCATTGATTTATATTACAGTTGTGGTAGGTCAATTTTGACAAATGTGGGAAGCTGTGGGAAATCGTTCCTGTGGTGACACTTTCAATGAAATCTTTCGTATTTTTTTAATGCTTTTAAGAAGGGTGCAAACGTCAGACTAGGGTAATTTGTCCGGCTTTGTTTCTACCCTCACAACCACATTAGTATTTAGATCAAGTACTTTGCTTTTAGTTGCATAATTCCTAATGCGTGGATTCTTGTCATAAATTAACATTATTTAGTTTACCTTGGCCTAAAGTTCGAACTCTACAATGAAATTTTTTTAAAAATTACCATCGTTTATTTTACTTGATTTTTCAGCAAACACAATCAAGAGCATATTTTAAAATATGTAAACTGACACTTCCATAAACGAGAAAGAGATAACATGTCTTGCATTGGCGTTCTCATCACTGGAATAATCCATCCTTAACATCGAACATTTTTTGAAGCTCTTTCACCAAGGAAAACGAAATAAAATTGCAGTTTAAGTGCCTAATTTTTTGAGGTAAAACAATAATTTTAAACTATAGATACGATCTTGCCCTAAATAATTATATGGGCTTTAGAACGGAAAAATTAGCTAAATATTTTAAAAGATATTAAACATTTTAAAAAATCACCAATTCGACAATATTTTTTTATTAAAACAAAAATTATCAAAATCAGTGAATAAATCTTAATTTTGAAAAATTTTCATGAGAAAATTTTTATAATGGCGTAGCTTTTTAAATGTAAATAGTATGATCACAAACGCTTTTCATCTTCACAAAACAGTGACTTTCAGTTTTGCGCCATTTTCAAAATTAGCATAAAGAGCGCTGACTAAAGGTGGGCTAAATTTGACCTAGCAGCCACGAAGAACTGTTTCAAACTCACAGCAGTTATATAGATTTAAAAAAGAAATTAAGAAAAAAAATACATGAAACTATATAAAAAAAATAAGAAAGGTAACATAAGAAATTCATTTGGATTGGCACAAGACTGGTATAAAAAATCAAATGCTTCCTTTAAAGGGAAAATAGAGATCTAAATCGTCGATGTTCATCACAAATTGAAATAAAGCACACTTAAAAGATAAATATATTTGGATATTTTGCAACTGAAATGGTAATTTATTATTTAATTTAGGTGCTAAATAAAAAAACTGTTTTCGTGAAATTTCTTTTGTAAAAACGGGATTCTCATATACTTCAGTTGGTCTCCTTTCAGACACATTAGTTTTTAATTTGCATATTAATTTATTGTTGAGTAAATAAAGTAAAATACGAAAAAATACATTACGGCGAAATGGTAATAGATTAATTCTTGTATATATATTGGTAGTAGTTATACTTGAATTATTTATATTCAGAAAATTAATAATCTTAAAGCATTTATTCTGAACTGAGATTAAAGGAAGTAAATTAGTTTTATAATCGCCACCATATATTATTGCATCATATATAATTGCACCATAATTAATTAAAGAATAAAACCAAGAGTAATAGAGTGCTTTCACAAAATTAAAATGAATTTTATTCTTAAGGTGATAAAATTTAACTAAAACTAAACTTTCCATTTCTAATTAGAATCGATATATAGTCCTAAATATTTGATATTATTTACAGATTGTAGAATGTAGCATTGACAATTTTCATTAATACTTTTACAGGTGAGAGAGAGAGAGTGAAATTTCAAATTTAAGTTAAATTCTGATTTTCTAAAACTGAAATAAATAAATTTAGTTTTATTTAGATTTAAATTTAAGTCATTTACTGTAAACCATTTTGAAATTACGCGTAAATCAGATTCAATTTGAAAAATTAGTTAATTTAAATCAGTGCAAGAATACAAAATTACGGAATCATCAGCATTTGTTATTATCTTACCAAAAAGTTTGAGTTGACAAAAGTCATTGATGAATGTAATAAACAATAAGGGTCCTAGAATAGATCCTTGAGGAACACCACGGTTTGAAAAAATATCGCTGGTTCAAAGTTAAAATGACACTTCTGCACTCACTTCTCATGTTATTTGAATGAGAAGTGAGTGCAGGAGTGCAGAAGTGTCGTTTTAACTTTGAACCAGCGATATAATTACTAAAATTACTTCGGATTTTAACTCTATGTTCTCTGTTTGAAAGATATGAAATAAACCAATTTAAAATAATTTCTCTGAAACCAGAAAATTCTAATTTTTTGATTAAAAGATTGTGATTGACATTATCGAAGGCTTTTGATATATCAGGAAATATAGCTACTGTTATCTTATTTTCAGCAATACTATTATGAATAAATTTTGAAAACTTCAAAACATTTTTTTTTGACGAACAAACGAAATTTTACTAATGTAGTTCCGAGGAAAAGAGTTTTTTTTAAACTGAGTTTATAGTTTTTTACTAATCAAGTGTAGACAACATCTTTTAAAGTATTTTTCATTCAATGAGCCACCAAGTTTACATGCCATAGAATTGCGCCAACTAGTATATTGGTATTAAAATTTCAAAGTAATCAGGTAAAACTTGTGGAAGTTATTAAACCCACCATTAATGTTCACCGAATTTCCAACATTTCCTATTTTTCATGTAGTTCAAAACGTGTTAAATAATGCCCCGAGTTTTATTCATAATAGCATCAATAATTCTATTTAGGTAAATAAGCATTTTTTAAATAGCCCCTATGGTGTTACCAGTTAATTAAAAATTATTACTTTTAGAAATAAATACTCAAAGGTTGTAGTAAAATCCATTACCAAATAGAAAAGGCCATCCTCTTTCAGTTCCAAGAATGGCTTGTATACCTAGCACCTGCGACAACAGAAGACCAATAGTAATTCCTAACTGGTTTACGGTCCCTGAAAATAAAGCAAGATGGAATTAGAGACTTTGTTTCAGGATCAAAAATTCATAAAATTTATACTTTAATATTCTTACGGAAAACTCACCTAAGCCTCCTCTTAATGTAAGCGGAGATATTTCTGATAAATACATTGGCACTAAAGCAGAATTTACACCTGTATTTGTTTAAAAATTTGCGTTATTAGTGTTGCCATGCATAGAAATATTTATTACACTTTTATAGGATATGACTCATAAAACAACTCAAATACATTGAATTCGCATTCAGAAACTAAAGAATTAACTAAAATTTGACTAACTAAACTTAAAATTTAACTTTTAAAGTGTTTCAGATTATAAATACTTTTAAAATATTATATATTTATGTTTTTTATGACAAGTGTGAAATGGTAAAGAATCTATTTTCCAATTGTGGCTTTTTTTAATTATTGTAACATTTAGAGAATTTTTCAAAGAGATTGTCTCAGTTTTGTTCGCAAATATTGAATGTTTGACATGGTATGGAAACGTACGTCATATTGTTAAAATGCAATAGAATACCTTAATTATTTAACTTTATTTACAGCTTTGATCCTCGAATTTTTCAGTGTGTTCCTTAAATACCACCCATAATGCGTTTATTTTAAATACTTCTCAAAAATGAGGAAAAAAAACTATACGGAAAGGGTCGTAAATTAATCTTAGAGCGATGAAAAAAACAAATACGCTATCGAAATTAGACAAATTACAAAAGTATGAATGCAGATGTAATAATCACCAAAACAGGTTTAAATGGAGGTTAAAACTTGAAAGTGTTTCTAATGATCGCCTTTAAACTTCTTTCTGTTTCCTCCTGCATTAAACTAGTCTTGCAGTTTATTATACACGTCCTCCTGTTTCGTGTTTTTTCAAATTTCAATAAAGTTTTTGATTTTTACTCTTTTAAAATTTGCGACTCCCAATGTATATACATTTCTGTTTTCCTTTTTGATAAGGATTCTAAAAATACATATTTACGGTGGTGTTTATGAAACACCTTGTACATGAAATTGGAATTAAATAAGAGTATACGAGGCACTATTTCTTTAAAACTTTTTTTTAGAAAAAAGAACTTGATTTTTAACTTAAATTTAGGGAATCAAGACTAAAACTATTCTGACAAGAAATTTATTAGCAATAGTTAATGCTATTAAATGTCATAATAAAGTTTCCTAATGTTATAAAGTATATTGAATGTTTTGAAAAAAGTATATTTAAAGTTGTTTTTATGTGAAAATTATAAATTAGCAATTACAGGATTTTTTATTCTTTAATTTAAATCTTGATATGAAATTAGATGGCTTTATACTAAGTTTAGAGGATTTCACATGACCTGCTTTAGAATCAGCACAATTTTATTGTCTAAGAAATTGTACGAAATATAACAAATATAAAAAAATTTCACGTAAAAACGCTTTGTGAAAAATATCTTAAGTGTAACAAATATTAAAGAACTTGACATAAAAATAAAAACTATAGCATAATTAATTTAAATAAACTACTTCTATTTAAAATTAGATTGTAGTGCTTAGTTAATCTAAGGAATGCAAACCTGGACCAATAAACCGAGGTAAGCCTACCTTTTGCAATCTCCACAAAAATTTCTCACATACTTTTTCAAATATTCATTTTAAAAACAGATGTTTGCACGGATTTCTACCAATCCCTATGTTATTTGTCAATTAAAAACGCCAAGGTATAAAGTATACAAAAAAAATGCTGCGTAATTTATTTTCGTAAATCGAGATAAATGAATACAGTAAGAACGATGGATAATCTGATACACAAGAAAAACGATTTTTTTTCCGTTTTGCAAATAAATTTTCAAACTAAAGACTAGCATATTTCCTTCTACCATAATACACAAAGAGCATTACAACATAAAATCAGAAAAAAATGTAAGAATTCCAAAAATAAATCTCACCGCAATTCATTCCGATAATAAGCCTTCCTACAACCAAAATTTCTATACTTTGTGATATTTTGCTGGATCCCATAAGAGCCGCTCCAATTATACCAAAACCATTATTTACAAGCAAGCCTCCTTTCCTATAAAAACATTGTTTTAAAAGGATTTAAATAGAATTAGGATATTTACAATGTCTTATAAAATGTACTTATATTCATAAATAACATTTCAACGTAGAAAATGTTGGATGGAATGGGACAGTTTAACATTTTTGCCAAAAGTTTTAAATTCATCAGCATTATTCTGGTCTATTTTTCCTATGTTATAATTGAGAAATATATTAGGAAAATAAATAATTAGCTTTCACCTTACTCCTATCAACCATTTAAATAAACGGCCTGTTTAAATAAACCATAAAAGGGTAAACAAATAATAAGGTCTATTAACATTCTATCTGGTAAAAGTCATAGACATTGAAATGTTGAATTAATAAATGGTGAAATTAATGACAGTTCTGAGGAAAATTTTGGTAATTTTATCGTGATTCTACAAAGCCTGGCGTTTTTAGATTAAATTTACATTTAGTTTTGTATTTTTACTAACAATCTGGTATTAAGAATTATAATGTTTAAAACCTTAATTCCTGATTAACTATTAACACGAAAAATTAAAAAATTACCAATTGAAAGATTTCGGGTTAATTGTCAGAAATGGTTTTACTATACAGGTTTGGTAATTTTGTCAGATTTTTTTTCTCAATGCAATCGCATTTTAAAATAAAGTTTTCCAACTCGTTTTTATCGAACCTTATAAGATTTAGCATCTATAAATATGATCCATGCGCCGGTGTGGCATGTTGCAGCACGCTTTAACAATATTTACGCAATGCTAAGTTAAATTTTTTTTGCAAGAATAAATTTAAGAAACTGTACATTAGTGTAATTATAAAATAATTCCCAATTAAACTGCTCAGAATTAAAAGTATCACATAAATATATAATTATGTTCAATCGATAGTTCTAGCTCATAATTATTATGTTTATGTTAAATAAAATAACAAATTAATGACTTAGATTTTTATTTATATTTATTAAACAACTTAGAATTTTATTTATATTACCATATAAGTCGCGACATACGGTAGACTATAATAATTTTGGTTCTGTATATTTGCAACAGTTTTACATTATTAATAGCTATTAGGCATCATTGGAAATACTACAAGAGTGCATCCTTATGAATTAATTTGAATTAATTAAAATTAATTATCCAGGTAGTGCTTCTGGGTGTGATTTTAGTAAAAGTTAGCGAAAAATTACAGCTGATATGAGTATATATAAACACAGGCCAGCCAACTACTACGATATTTGAAAAATGTACTATAGAGTGGTAGACATGTAAAAAACCAAAACTTTCTGAATTTTTGATAATTTTACCAACATTTTAAACGCCTCTCCACGAGAGAGCTGGGGAAAAGTGGTGATGCATATGAGCGAATAAATTATTTATTTGTAGTGGTGTGTAAAATAAATTTAAATGAATAAAACAATAATGTATTATAGCATAAACTTAGCTGCTACAAGAGTGAGGTTTCACAAAAAGCGTAGAAAGTTTGCAACCGTGTAATCATAAAACTAAAAATAAAATAAGTAGAATAATTTAATTTTGTGTTGTAAATTGGTCACTTAATTCACGTTCATGTTTCAAAATGTTAGCATGTGTGGTAGGCTGGAATATTTAAACCTGAATGTTAGGAACAGTAAAGTTATGGCAATTTCATATATATTTTTCTTATTGTTTAGAAGATTCCTTCTATATACACTGTAAAAAATTTCAGATCAATTACGGTAAAAAGCGACGGTACTTAGGATGCCGACACATTTTACCGCAAAATTCAACAAAAATTTTAATATACCATAATTTTTACAGTAATAATGCACCCAAAGTGCGGAAGTTTATGCCGTACTTTGATCCGGAATTTTTTACAGTATATAAGTTATCCTAAATAATCCTATTTTGAGTATTTTTAATTCCTTTTTCACAATTGGTACTTTGAAAAATACCTTTTTTAAAGTATGAGAAAACTGTTTTTTTCCCAGACAAGGAAATCTTTTGAAATACTTATACTTTTGAAATCTGTTTTATTAAATGTACATTTTTTTTCATGCTGCCGCTTCTCTGAACTCAATTATTAAGATTCCTTAGAAATCTAAATAATTAAAATGCAAATATCAAATGCTCAAAATGCATCGAACATATACGAAATTAATTTATAGCCTTGTATTATTTTTGAAAAAAGTATAGTTTTCATCCATTTTTTTCCAATCTACACTTTAATATGAATTACTGTGTAGCATTATTTTAAACTTAATAATTTTTAACTCAAAATATATTAGAAGTTTATGTAGTTCATTTTCGTAAAGTATTCAATGTAAAAATAACAATATGCAATGTGTCCGAATGCAATTACTTGAAGTTTGAGGCAACCTGACACAGTAATAGCGAGTAAAGTTTTTTTCAGATAAATAGATATATTTCGAGATGTAAGATAGGATATAAGATAGATATAATAGATATATATATATATATATATATATACCTATTGGTATTCCTGGCCATATTAAAAAAGTGTTTAGAAATGCTTTACTTTTTTTTTTCATTTTTCACTGCTGTGTTTTCTTAAAAATATCAATTTTTCACTTTTCAAAATGAGATAGGTTTCTGATCAATTCCAAATGCAATAAGTATTTCACATATTTAAATTAAAAACTTTTTTTAGGAAATATACGTGATATTTTTCATGCTAAAATTTCGATTTTTTTAAAATAATGTATTTACACAAAGTAAAATTATTTCAAATCTCACAAATAGATTGAAATAGTCTATACTGAAACTAAATTTTGTTCTCATTACTTTATAAATATGGAAAATGCATGTTGTTTTGCCATTTGCAAAAATAAGTGTTTAGAGAGTTGGTGCAATATGTTAAGTATGTCTTCTAACTAGTGCTATGTATCATTTTTAAGTGTTTTTCGTACAAAATATATTAAACAACAACGCATTTGCTGAGAAAGGATGTAATAATTCGTTCAGTACTTTTCCCATATGAAAGCAAATGTATTCGCCATAACCAGTTCGCACTGTTATACAAACTAAGCTCAAGTAATCAACTTTATAACAGCAAGACTTACTCTGTTAGAAATTTCAGGAAAAAAATGGTTAAATAACAATTTATTTAGTTGTTTTTTTACCTTATTCAAAGAAAAAAGACAAATAATCATAAATACGAAGGTAATAAAACTGTTATCTGTGAGAAAAACTGTTTATTAACTGCTATCTCTTAAGACGGCTAAACAACCAGAATTTTGTCGTACCAACTAAGCCCACCTAATTGAAACCGCGTGGTTCCTTACAACTGAGCACGTATTATA
This sequence comes from Parasteatoda tepidariorum, assembly GCF_982258835.1. Classification (NCBI taxonomy): domain Eukaryota; kingdom Metazoa; phylum Arthropoda; class Arachnida; order Araneae; family Theridiidae; genus Parasteatoda; species Parasteatoda tepidariorum. Next base: position 41,223,715 of record NC_141765.1, read on the forward strand.
GCCGGGAGAGGTAATCTGCCAGTCTCATGTCAGTCTCACGACAGAACTAGGGTTCGAGTCCCATTGTTGACATCAGAATATTTCCTTCATTTGTGTTCTGTATTCTCCATTGCCTACCGAAATGCCTAGCTCCTGTATCCAGTTAAATTTCTTTTTTTACGGTTTTCGAACTATGCTTGAACTAAATGGTTAAAAAACAGTATAGTTTTGTATTCATGATTCTTGACCATTTTTGTTGTAAGCGGTTTCAAAACAGTAAAGGTAAAAAAATGTTCTTTATCTTAAATTTTATGGTTAATTGGAGGGACAGACTGTTGCCAATTATTTTATCATGAATTTAGAATAAAAAAGTCTAACAGTGCACAATCACTATATTAATTGTCTTCTCATAGCCATGAATAAAATATCACATTTGATATTTGAAATTCAATTTACTCTTAAGAAATTAGATTTGAAAATGCGTATATTACATTGCAAAACTAACTTTAATGCATATTGAGACCATTTACTAAATTAGGATAATATTTAACAATGATATAGGTTTTTCTAAATAAGGATGTACAGTGAATAACAGAAGAAAAAACGATATTCATAGAACAAACTTAATAATGAAAACATACCTGCCAAATTTATCAGCTAGGGAACCCCCTATCATACCTCCTATCATCCCACCTACAGCAAACACAGATACAATCAATGACCACAGCAAGTCACGAAAATCGTTCGAGATGTCAGCCCCTGTTCGATCTCTGTACACATCTTCGATAAATTTTTTTATGATCTGAAAACATAAAAAAACAATTAAAAGCTTTATTTAGTTAGAAACATTATTATTTTATCTGAATTTAAAATCAAATTTAAATATGTGTTTCTGATCTAGAAAGATAACGGTGCCAAATATGACTAGAAATTTTGATGGTATGCATTTTAAGGAAAAGAATTCAAATCTGACATTTATTTAGGGTTTCCCTTTAATGGTTTCGAAGTCATTTCCAGAAAAAAACTGGCTAGATAGATAAATAGATAGATAGAGAGAGAGAGACTTAAGAGCATCAAATAAAGTCTCCGTAACACAAGCTCTCCGAATTCTTAGACATGCGAAAATTTGATTCATCAAACTTACTCCCTGAAGGAAATCTTTTAAAATATTTCTTGCCAAGCACATTTGACAATCCTTTAACTTGAATATTTATAACATGTGTTTGTTAAGAGAAATATAAAGCTTTTGGTCGCATTTCAAAAAACTGTTTTGGTCTTGAAATGATTGAGAAATGAAAGAAAAACATTAAATATAAATTTCTGGGCTATGTTGGCATAAACTCGGCAACTGATGATTAAAAGTTTAACTTTTTCTAATTTGACAATGCTACGGCTTGTTTTCTCCTATTCTCTGTGTTCTCTCCTATGTTTTTGGGAATAGTTTATGAATCATTCAAATAGCATAAAAATAAATGGCGTGTTATAAATCTGACACTTAAAATCTGATAATAATTTTAGTAACCTAGAATCAAGGTTTCATATTAAATTTGACGCTAGTTTTTTGTGCTAGTATATTTCAACAACAGCAGTAAAAAAAATATAACTGACTCCACATTTTTTTTTTCATAATTTTTTTCTGCAATTACAGCTCTATACAAGTCTGAAAGTTTCGACATATATCTTTTTCAAATTTTAAAAAATATTTTTTTCATAGTATTAAAAATTTTTTGAACTGTCAAAAAGAAGCTCAAAACATTTGATGTTAAGAAGCACAAGAGAAATTATTAAGAAATCTAGAAACATATCTTAAATTTTTGAAATAAAAAAGAATTCCAAGATAATTAAAGTAATCAACACTTTTTTATACTGTTTGAAACTAAAACTTTGAAAAGACTTTGATATGAAAACTGAATATTTCCGGTGAAAAATTATTCAGAAGAATTATTATTAATCAATACCATTCAATAGTTTTTGAAACTACTTTATGTATTACCCTGGCCAAATTATTAGAAGCACTATAATATTCTGCTGCATCTTTTCTTTCGTTTCGGGCTCATTTCGTCTCCTAAATCAATTTTCTTCTGCACGCGTCGTATTCTAGATAAGCCTTCAATTTTCGTGATATTTCGCGGTTTGAAAATATTTTGACATTCACGAGGGGCCTTTACTTCAGCTTTTTTACATAGTGAAAGATCGTCTTTTTTTACCCGTGATGAAAATGTTCCAATAGATTATTTAAACACTGCACACAAAATAATAAATAACTGCGTAGTATAAAACTGCGAAACAAAGAAACACAGAGCATAAAGTTACTGAAACTGAAACAAGTCCACAACTGACTCATGCGACAACGTGACCGAAACCGGTTTGCACTTGTTTACGTTTGCATATCAATTGGTTAACACTGTAATGCAAAGCATTAAAATTAAATGTAAATAGGTAAATAACTATATAAAAAATCTCCTGAACGAAAACACATTACATGTTTGTTTAAATATAAAAGTATTGCTTATAAACTCGTGCAAAAGATGTAAATATTAAAAAATTACTGTGAGACTAATAACTTATCCAGGGACTGTAAACTGCGTAAATAAAATAATATATCAAAGAATTTAAATACATAAAAGCTTTTCTTTAAGAAAAATACTGCAAAATTAATAAATCACAAAGCATTTAAATACATGTTTTTTTAAAAAAAAAATACTGTGAAAAACTATAGTAAGCTTTACATTCTCAGAAGTATCGGATAATTGTTAACTTATATCAGTAAATTAAACCACAATATGGTGCTAATTTGTTGCAATCTTAATAAGCTGTTTTCCTATATGAACCATATAGTATCGTACCATATAGCATAGTAGCTATTTTCAAATTGAACCATATAGTATCGTACAATCAAGTTTTTTTGAAAGATAATATGGTTCTAACAAATTTAGTTTACTAGAAATTTGAACGCGATTGTGTTTTACCTTCGACCATAATGTTCAAAACTTTCTAAGAGTGTAAATAAAATATTATCAACACTTACTATTTGGGGAGCATTGGTGACACCTGTATTATAGCCAAATTGAAACATTCCTAGGACGGCTGCAAAAATTGAAAACACTAGCATGCATGTTAAACCCTAAAATAAAAGCACCATATTAAAAAAAAATTAATAAAGTTTATCAAATTTAGGCAATAAAATTGCTAAGTAATGAGTCATTTTAAAGAAATCGTCTATTTGTACACGGAATTTGTACCTATATTTGTACATTTAGGTTTCAAAAATATTTTTAAACTATCTAAAACATATAATTACTTCAACATTTATGGGCTGTATAGTTTAAAAGATGTTCTCTTTCAAATGTTGCCATTTGGTTACAAACGTAATATTTTTTTGCAATTTAAAAAAAATAAAAATATTATATAAAGCCTCCTTTTACTAGAAAACTGTTAATCATTACGCTTTTTTTAACTTTACATAAATTCATAAATAACAATGGAAATTCCTTATTTCCAATTTTATATCCATTTTACTATCATATTAATTTAACAACAATTTTTAGTAATAGACTTCTGAAATTTGCATGTCTGCTCCAAAGTGGACGTCTTTCTTTTGCAAGCAAATCTCTTTATCTCTAAGGTGTCCAGTCTACGGAGATTTCCTTGCGCAGTAGTGAAATATGTCGTGTCTAAACCAACAATTTCAGCTTGATTATTAAGAAACTGATGAAGTGAGCAGATGTCTAAAATATACAATTATTATTTATGGATAATTATGAGGTTACTAGATATCCGAATATGGTTGTGCCGAATGTGAATAAGTTTTACCCTGTTCTGGATACCCGAAAAAATTACCGTGTCTGGGTACCCAGTACCAGGTCTTGAGATTAAAAACTACGTAAGGGTTCCCGGTACCGATTACTGAAATTCTTTTGCCGGTTCCGGACAATTAACCGAGTGATGAAAATCTAGCCAAGTAGGTCGGGTACCAGGTAATTATCGGACACCTGGTACATCCCTAGCGTACATCCTTTTCCGTGGGGATTAGAGCAACCAGCTACGGTCCCAATGATCCCTTATTTGATCCCAGTGGATGGTCAATGAACGTCTTTTCCACAACATTCCATATTCATGAACATGTAAATCTCTTTCTTCTAGACAGAGGGCAGTCTACAGTACATCGTCTCTTTCCACGATTCGCTTTGGCACGACAAACACAATGGGTCACAATCAACACCAAATTTTTGGATGTCAACAACATAGACTTTTACCTTATTGTTCTGAAAAAGTCTGTTATTTACGGAGATTTTCTGTATGTTATTGTTACAGAAAATTTCGGAAAACGTGTTTTTTCTGTTGCATACAGAAATTTTCAACCAACTGTGCTGCTAGCAATTTCCTGTAATATTACTGGATTTGTTTTTGAAGTGTATCTGATATCTTTATTCAAATGTGTGTAATTGCCATTTTTCGCTGTCCATAAATATATATCCTTAATTTAAAATGTATTCTATATTTTTAAAATGTATTCTTAGTTATATTTATCTTTTAAAATGTTTTTTAATTATTTTCTTAATCAAATTAGTTAAATATATATTCTTAGTTTAAAATAAAGGGCACTAGAAATTATACACTTTAAGAATAACAGTTCAACCTCAGGACAGCAGGTCATCCTAGATGGTGCTGGAAGGTATTCCAGCTCAGGTGTTGACACTCTAGCCACTAACTCAACATCTTCACCTGAAGTATAATAAGCAATAATTATTTTCTTGAAAAGACAAAATATTTTAACCTTTAAAAGATGCAATTATGCATATATATATATATATATATATATATATATATATATCCTCACAAGGCAGCAAAGAATCATTAATCAATATTAGGCTTTAGTTCTTAATATTCTCGACTTTGATTTCGTTTTTGTTTCAATAATTTTTTTTCAAGTTTTGTGGTTTTGTGCAGTATGTGTTGTGCCTAATATTTTTAATATCGATTTAAAAAGAGATAATACTATATAGCCAGATAAAAATCCATATATTATACCGGTACGTAGAGCCTAATTCAGAGAGGCTTTTTGGATCGACAGGTAATATAATAAAATAATTATAATAAACTATATTTCGAATTTCATTCGAAACTAGAATTTTTGCCATGTCATAAAGTGTATAGCTACAAAAGATTAAGGACCTGTTCCAAAGTTGATCAAAAACATATAATTCAAACATATAATTCAAGACATAATTCAATATGTTTGCAAATTTAATAACGTCATTTATATCTTAACCTGTGTTTTATTTGCAATCTGAAATATGTTAGAAAAACTAACGACTCTCTTAATATTAGAATTAAACAACATCTCACAGATAATAATAGCAAAAAAAATTTATAAATGTTCTAAAATTCAATCATTATGGAATACATAATTTTAGAGTTAAAATTAATATTTCAGACATTGTCGATGATTTTGATTTAAGAAAAAAAAGTACTATAACTTACATTTATACAAATCAATTCTGTCATACTGGCTTAATGAAACTTTACAGCATGCGCAGATTAACTTTAATTACTTCTTTACTTTCTCTTTACTTCTATGTTTTACTTCTATGTTTTACTTCTTTACTTCTATGTTTTTTTAATTGTTAAATGTTCTTAAACGTTAGTTTTATTTTTGATCTTGTGATGGCTAAAATGAGTAAAATTTCTCTAAAAAAGAAGAAAAAGTAAAATAACTCAAAATTTCTTCTTGGTTTTCATAACCTTATCTTTGATAAGTTTAAATTTGATATCATTATATTTTACAATTTAAGGAAATTATTTCCATTAATAAATTTAAACATAATTAAAAGCTATAAATATAATAAATCTCGAGAAAGAACCTTTTCAACAAAAATTAAAAAAAAAAATTAAAATAACCAATTATGCACGTTATGAATTTGTTGATAAGTATCATAAACATATTATTACTGGTAATTTAAATATCATAGAAAATTTAGAACCACAAATAAATGCACAAAATTTTGACCCATTTACTATACAATTACTAAAAAAATTTAAAAATTCTTTTATTTCTATAGTCTTTGTTTAAAGATTTCTAATAGATTCTCTTCACCTTTAGGGTTGTTACCTTTCTGAAACGGGTAGTTTATCATTGCTTTAAGAACTTTTCTTAATAATAAGAGAATTATAATTGATGCTATAACATTCCAAATATTTTTTCTAAAATTAATCCTACTATTAAGCAATTTCAACAAATTTTGTAGTAACCCCCATAGACAAAGCTAACGAAAGTTATACTATCTACTCTAAAAGATTCTACGTTGAACTTTTAAATACGAAATTCACAAAAAGTGAAAATTTTAAGCTTAGCAATTTAAAAATAATAATGTTATTAATTTTTTTTTATCTTACCACAAAAGGTAAAAAATTAAAATTAATCATGTTCAATTTCTATACTAAATAATCAGTCCAAAATTTTATGAAATTTCTATCAAATTTAGAATAACCACTAGTGGGTCGAATGCATACTTAACTGAACAAGGCACTATTTTCTCTTACCATTTAAATAAAATTATTAACAATATTAATAAAAAAGTTTTTCAAGAATTATTACCAATAATCGATCTATTTTAGATTTTGTTAAAAACTTCAGAATTAAATTCGTTATGACCTTTGATTTTCATGACTTTCTTTTAATACCATTACATTTTCAAAACTTAAAGATGTTTTTTTCTTAGTTGCTTCTATGATTATAAAAATATCCAAAATTGCGAATTTGATTACAGGTAAATTCATTATAATATGTCTTTTTTGAATCATTATCTTTATAATTGAGAACATTGTTTCCATTCAAACTGAAGAAAACTACAATGATCTGATTTATTATCACTTCTGTCTGACTTATCTTTACACTATTAGGAAAAATGTGCACATTAAATATGAAATTTGCTTTTAAAATTATTCATATGATATAATTATCTTTATTTTTCAAAATTAAAAAAAAATTGTTGAATAATATTTCCGCCGCGCATTTATTATTGCTTCGTAGTCATGACAATAATATTAATTTTAATTATTTGGATTTAAATATTAAAAAAGAAGAAACTACCTGCATTGTTGACTTATACGATAAAAGGAAGGATTTTAAACTTAATACAAATGAAATGATTGAATAGAATTCTAATGTTTCTAAAAACATTTATTAAAATACTATTTTTAATCAAATAAATAGAATTAGAACAATTTGTAGTAAAATTTATTTATCCAAAAAATAAATAGATATACTTTTCCAAAACTTGAATAATAACAACGGATATCCAGCAAACGTAATTAAGTTCTATTCAAGATTATTGAAATAATTGCGTATTAAAATTAATAAAAGGATAGATTTACAAACAAATCTCTTAGTTATCAAAATTGATATTTTTGCCTTGTGAGAATCCAATTCAGAAAAAAACCGTGACTAAAGTTCGTCTTAGTCCACAATCTCCTTAATTATTCAATTAAATAATTATTATTATTCAATAAATGATAATAATTTCTGAAAAAACATCGATTTAAAGTGTTGTATTTAAAATTTAACATTTCATTTTTTATATGCTGCGAATTATCCAGTATACTATACCCCCAAAATATAGGGGGTAGCCGTAATTAGGGAAATATGATCCCATTAGCTTGGTCAGGAGATTCAGGAGAGCAATTCAAAGTTCGGCCCCCTGATTGTTAATATTATTTTTGGCGTATTTCTCTATATCTCGAGAACTTTTTAAGCGAATTTAAAAAATTTTGCACACAATTTTAAAATTATTTTATCAGAGGATAATTCAACACAAAACTATATTTTTAGTAAGCATTTATTATTTTTAATTATTTTATATAATAGCTGTTGAAAAGTTTTTGAACCGTGAGATCCGCAATTTTTTACAACGTTGTATTTTATATGGCAAATGTAATTTTATATGGCAATTAAAATATTTGAGAGAAATCGCTAGAATAGTTCCTGAGAAATCAAATTGTAAATAATATGTATGTTTAAAATTCCAATTTAAAATATATTTCATTTTTTTATGAAATATGAGTATATGCTGTTTAAATGATGAATATATGGGATTTGTAAATTTGACTATCATTTGTTTTGGAGCAATTTAGAGACATTTTGCACAATTTTGAGAAATCCTTTTTCTGCAGTATTAGTTACGAAATTATTATTAGTCAGTACATGGCATCATTTTTCCCTCCTCGCTTTATATGTTCCTATTTATGAATATTTTTGAATGTTTTCTGATTTTTTTGTGATATTGTTACTTGATAAAATTTTATTTATGAATTAATCTCTCTTTTGTGCTTATTACACTGCCTTATTAATATATTTTTCTTTGGCTATATTAATACAGTATTAGAAAGTTTTATTTTTGTGGATATAATTGTGTTTGATGATTAGGAGATAATAATAAGTACCTTGTTAAATTTTCTATCTTTGATTAATTTTTTAAATGTTTTTTAAATTTATAATTTTTAATAATTTAGCACTTTAAAATCCTTTTTTTCCCATTCCTTTCCTTGTTTGCTTTGTGTTTTTATCTTCTAATAGGGATTCTATGTACTTGCAGCTTATGTGCAGTTAATAAAACTTATTAAATCTTAAATTCTTAATTTTTTTTTGAAATTTCCTCTTTTCTTTCATTCTTTATTGTCTCTTTATATTCCTTTATTCATTGTAGTTTTATAAAAAATTAAAATCATCAAACCCAATGTATTAATAGTACAAAGTTAAGGTTTTTTTTTAGTTAATTACCTACATTTCCATAGTACAAATAAACTGGTTGTTGCAACTGGTTACTATTCTAATTCCATTTTTTTTGTGCTGTTGGCCTGAATATTAATCAAATTTTAAAAACATTTTTTACTTTGTTTTCTCATTTTTTCAGAATTTGGGATTCCTTTCAAGTGCGTATTTTAGTTTTACTTTTAATAAGAAAGAATTTATGTGAAATATAGATTTAAGTTGGAAGTTTGAGAACTAATTGTATGTGCTAAGTAATTTTTACATCAGTCTGATTACGTTAATATACATATCACTAAAAACATATTTAGGTTTATAAATATGAATTTTATTTTAAATATTTGCGTCTTTATTGATATAGCTATGAATTATATAGTTGAAAGGTATCATAAAAGCAATTTTGTCTTGGAGAGCCCTTTATTCTTAATTAAAATTCAAAACACAACTTCAGACTGATGCAATTAAGCAAGGACCCAATGAATATCCAGGTACGTTAAATTAATTCATATATTCATTATAACTCTTATTGTATAATGCTGTTTGGTTTGAAATGTTTATTGTGCTACATTACTATTACATAAATAAGTAATTTTAAAACAAAAAAAATGGTAATTTTATCAAAGAAATGATTCATAAATATTTACAAGTGATTCAAGTTTCAAGCAAATGATTTGTTTCAATAGATTGTAGTATCTAAAAGATAATACAAAAAATAAACATCCTTAGTATAGGTTACAATCAAACAGGAACAATTTATTTTGCTTTTTACAAGGATTAAACTTTTGATTTTTTTAGAATAAATATGAATTAAAATAACTCTATGGATAATGATACACAATTTGAATATTAAGATTAAAGTTATCGGTACACTTTCCATAAATTGGGAAATGTAGCTTTCCTTTTTCTTCCTAAATCAATATGAGAAAAGCTTAAATTAAGTTGTTTTTAAAAACTTTTGACAAATAGAATAAAAATGTCTAAACAATAGAACAAAGAGTGCTATTAAAAATTAAATATTACCGAATGTTGGAGTAAAACTAGTAAATACAATGAGGGGAAAAATACTGAAATATATATTAAAATAATAAAATAAATTTTTGGAGGTAAATAAAATTTTAATACGTCCTAAATTTCGTCCTAAAATTTCGACATATGTCACTTTCCCCAAAAAATGGAATGTTTTAAATGAAAACATTTATTTTGAATTACTAAAATGAAATTGCTTACCAGATTTGCATTTTCTTCCACAAGGGGGCAGTGGTGATTCATTTTCCATTTCTTCCACTACATCTGATCTTTTCTCTCGCCAACTTAAAATGGAAATGAAAACCTTCAAATTTCAATCAGATATGAATAAAAGAATTTTTTTGTCGGAATAATATTCAAAGTAAAACTACTTTAACACACTTCAAATAGTTTTGAAAGTCAAGAAACAAGCAGGATTTCAAATTTACCTAGAATTATGCATCGAGAAGTTTTAGTAAAATGTGAAAACCAACAACACTACGAATTCTTCTCATGTTGTGTATTTTGTGCTGACCTTTAGAAAATTTAATTAAAATAAAATTTAGATTTTTTGGTTTAATTTTATAGTTGCTATGTTGAAAGAAATATTTTCATTTATACGTAAAGAAAAGGAAGTTGGAAACGAAACAAATTAAATTTTTCAAAGAACTATGCTTTAATTTATTTTTAGAAATCAAACTTCATAACTACAATTATTAAATAAAACCATGAAATAATTGTATTAGAATACAGTTTTATTTATAATTTCCTTTGTATATAAATCTATTAAATGTTGTAATTGAATTCAATATATCATATAATAAAAAGAAGTGATAAAAACAGGATCAAAAATCTTTTAACGATTTGTTTTCTTTTACTTAAACTTTCAATTAATATAAAAAAGCACACGTATTGAAAAATAATCAGTATTTGTATTTCAGTATTTTTAAAACTCTTGTCACAATTAAAATTACTATCTATATGAAGAACTGAAATTATTACGATGTTATTAAGCAAATTATAATTTTTATTACGTAAAATCTAACACTATTTAAAATTTGACGAATTAATATTGATAAATACTAGATTATAAACATCAAAACTGATTTGAATTTTGACGAATTAATATTGATAAATACTAGATTATAAACATCAAAACTGATTTGAATGCCAGTGGTAACAGTGAGAGGAGTTGAGAGACGATTATTAAAAACACCCTTATGTTTCATCTTAGTATCAAATGTAAATGTAATGTAGTAAACTAAAACTTTTAAGCGATATGAGTTAATTAAAGAAAAAAAAGGTTTTTACATGCTCTTTGATTTTTAAAATAAGTAATTTCTTTTGTATTTTAAAAACAACCTATGATGAGGAGAAAAAAACTATAGACAAATTAAGGCTCAAAATAGAAAAAGATATATGTCACAATAAATTAACCATCTTCTTGCTTACTCTATCATTTCCATCAATATAATTTTGGACATAAACAAAAATAGTTACAATTATTTTTATTTACCTTTTATTAATAAGTGCAAACAGAAAACAGTATGGTCAAAGCTACCAGAATACGGTAAAATTTAAAATTTGTGGAAACACTAAAGTATCTCGATAGGAACACCAAAAGTACGGTAATCTTTACACTATAAAATCTGTGGGGCACTATTTCCTTGAATTTGATAGTTGAGCAATCCAAAGAATTGCGTGAAGGAACTCTTCTTTTCATGGTAACTCACAATAGAGTTTTCATAAACAATTTAATTGGTGCAATTGAGTTTAAAACTCTTATAATAGAAAATGTTTACCCCAATTCAAGTGTATTCACATTATACATTGAACGTTTTTTCTTGCGAAACCCCTCTCTTCGGCACCCTCTTAATATCTTTTGTAGAATGCTTACAATCGATCACGACTTCGTGTGTATTGTCGATATTCTTCACGCTGCTATACATATTCGAAAACAAAACTTCGCTTTCGTAAACAGAAGTTCAATTTATGTATAAATTTTTAAGTCTCTGTGAACTCTTAATAAAATTCTTTAGTAGTTTTATTAAGTATAATTTCTATCCGCTTGCTCTGCTAAGCCTAGTTTGAATTCGTTTTTGTAATCTCTCTGTGCTACGCGTATGTTTAATTTGCTTACTAATTTTATTTAAGGAATTATTGTATATGTTGCAGGCAGGGCATGAAATCCGGCATTCTATACAATGCCTAAGCATTGTATAGAATGCACAAAACCAGCCGACAGTACAGGAAACGATTCATATTTCACACATTTTCTAGACATTTTATAGTATGTCAAATGAGAAGCCGGCAAAGTATGACATACATCTCCGATTCCTTTCGAATGCAACGAAATGTAAATATGCAAATCAAAATGTCATTCAAACCTACCAAGGCTAATTTTAAATTAGTTTGAATTCTTTTAAGCCTAGTTTGAATTCGTTTTTATAATCTTTCTGTGCTACACGTATGTTTAATTTGCTTACTAGTTTTATTTAAAAAAATTATTGTATATGTTACATTCAAGGCTTGAAATTCGGCATTCTATGCAAAGCCTAAGCATTGTATAGAATGCATAAAACTAGCCGATAGTGCTGTAAACGATTCTTATTTTACACATTTCCTAGAAATTTTACAGTATGCCAAATGAGAAACCGGCAAAGTATGATATACATCTCCGATTCCCTTCGAATGTAACGAAATGTAAATATGTAAATCAAATTGTCATTCAAGCCTACCAAGGCTAATTTTAATTTCTCATTTTTGATATGAAAATGCTGTTTTTTCAATTGCTGTTGTTGTTGAAAATGTTGTTTGAAAATTTAGAAAATTTAAGAAACCGCAAGATAGTGTAAATGCATAAAATAACTAAAACATCTAAGAAATAGGAGACAAAAATGGAAAACAAAAATACTAATTGCTTAATGCTTATCTCAATGGCATATTTTAATTTAATCAAGAAATGAAATTTAATAATTTAATCAAGAAATGATTGAAAATAAAGGTGTTGGTTGGCATATAGCAGAATATGTAAAGTTTTGCATCAGAAATAACGCAACAATTCCCAAAAATACATCATAATTTCTATGTGCTCTTAAAAATACTGTTATAATGTTATCTTGGAAAGATATCACTTTAAGTTATGTGTTTGGAAAACTTTTGAAATCTTCTTTGAAATAATTCAGTTCAGTTTTTTGATTATTCTGTTTATTTTTGATAGTTAGCTGAACGAATATATTTATAAAATTGTTTTATTTTTATAAACTTTCGTTACTATATCTTATGCAGTTTAAAGAAAAGTGTTTTGATTACCAGATTTCAATTCAGAGGAAAGCACAATTCGCGCATCAAATATGATGTAAAGAAATCCATTCATTCGCTTATAAGGAGCATATTTTGGCGGGATCAAATTCAATTGGACTTTTCACTAGAGCTTGAATTTATTTGCTTAGATTTAAGAAAAATAAACTTTCTATGTAATAAACAAATGCCCAAATTATTTATGTGATGCCATATCAAATCATTCAGCATTTATTCAGTCACATTCAGTCAATTATATATTTTTTACTAAATGTCTAGTAATAAGAACTATAATTTTGAAAACCAGAGTATCCTGTAAAAAGTTACCATTTGAAAGGAAAATCATCAAATGAATGGTTTAAATAGTACGGCATATTTTGATTTTTACAACCAGAATTAATCTTTTTTTTACCAGAAATGTCCAGAATTTACTTCTCCAGGTTGTCATTCGACACAATAGCCTCATATGATTAGGAAATAATCAATCCTTTTGGGTTATTATTTTACTTTACTGCTGAAAAATTGAATCTGTATCTAAAAATTTAAAGTGTTGGAAATTTTCAAAAGCATATTTTTGTTGCTATTTTTAAGCAAAATCAAACGAAACTTTTCAGTATAGGTCTCCAATACTAAAACATTCCATTCCAGAAAATCGATCCACTCCCAACTTCAAACTTGTGTCGAATCATTTTTGTGATAATCGATAAAGTCGCAAGCTTACGACGCTAAGCCACAAAGAGATTTTGCTTATATTATGGTTTTCTCTTTCTTAAAGCTATAATATGATTCCCATAAACTACAAAAGAAGGAAATTGAAGCAACTCTTATCGGCCCTGGCTTAGAAGTTACGAGTTGAAAAATGCCATTACGGAGTAAACGATTGACATGTGTTTGGGAAATATGATTACTGTATCTTTATATAATAAACTAAACATTAATTTTATGATTTGAATTCAAATTATAATAATGAATGATTAAAATGCGGAAAGTATCATGAACATTACCTTTTAACTGAGACTTAAAATTCTTCAAATTTGAGACTTAAATTCTTCTTATACCAGATAAACCAAGAAATGCCAATAAAACTTGAAAAAGTAAAGAAGAAAAACTTAATCGTTATGAATATTTTCAGCTTTTTTCTGCTGTCAACTTTTTCACTGGAGTGCAATTTTAAATGTTTATAAATTTGAAGCAATGTTTACAGGAAGTGTCAACGAAGAGTATACGTTTTTTGTTCTAAGTTTATTAGGGATGCCTTTGTTAGAGTACTGGAACGTATTTTATTGAACAACCATAAACATTTGAAAATGCGAAATATCATTTTTGTTTCTTAGATCATTGAGCTTTCTTTTCTCGATAAATAATAATTATACAGATGTTGAAATGCCTTTTTCTTATGAAACTGGGATATTTACCAATGGGTACCTTATACCCGAATCTACCTGGGGTAATAAGATACATGCCAAAATACCTAAGGGGCAACACTGGCCCCAGTCATTCTAGATGCAAGGTTCTATATATACCTTTTTATAAGGCTAACGCATAAATGATTAATTAAGCACTTAAATTGGATCAAGTAACAAAAAGTCAGAAATACTCAACACTTTCAATTAGTCTATTTTTTTGAATTAGCGAGCAACAAAAAACAAGAATGGCCAAATTGGTCCCATCCGTCGTTTTACTATGAACTATTTTGAATTAAATTTTCTGAGATGTTAATTGGGTAAAACCTAATACTAGATAAAATCTAATCCCTAGTAAAGAATAACATATACATATTTAAATTTGTAATTATAACTGCCAATAAACAATGATTTATAATACTAAGGTTTTTATTTCATAATTACGTCTTGAATCGATATATGAGAATACTTTTAATTACTAGTTTTCTTATGAAATATTTTCTTACCAACAGCAGGAGAAGATTTTCAGCCAGCAGGAGTTAGCTGTTGTCCTATATATTGCCAACTAAACCAATCCTTCAACTCGGAATACGACAGCAACATCATGTTGAAATATGTGACCTTTAATTTTGATTGTCCGCCTCTAGAAAATTAAAAGCATTTATTAGTACCTTAGATATTTTTCTTTTAAAAAAACAACAGTTTCATCATAAATATGAAGTTTATTTTTATTAAAAATCAAATTATGATTTTCTTTATACAAAGAAGTCCAAATCAATATTTTTTTAAGCAAATTTGTATTAAATTAATTATTTTATACCTCTACATATTTATTACATCAGTTCCACGTGGACCTAAAAATTTAAATGCTCAGTTAATAGCCTGTGCCGGTAATCTCTAATAACTTAGTGGCCACTTTATCCTCAAACCTAATGAGTAGGTGACCAATACTGGTAGGTCCTTTTCATTTAATAGCCACTTTTTGCTTTTTTTTTGCTTAGATTAAATTATATTTAATAAAATCACATCGGAAGTAATCTGTGGCTATAAAAATTGAATTCGACGATAAAAATAATATAAATAGGTGATAAAATTTAGTCAAGCATGTTAACTTGATTTCACCGTGCAAGAAAATTCATTGCGGAATAAAAAATAAATAATTAAATAAAATAAAAAATTATGGGAAAAAGTGACCAGTTGTTTATTTAATTTAAGTTGCCCCTTTTTTGTTGACTCACCACGTCGTGAGTGATTAATTTCAGGTTCAGTTCCGATTTCAAGGTTTCTCACAATTGTAAACTTAATTTTGCATCGCCTTTTTTCGAAAATCAGTTTACTTGGGAGGGTGGACAATAAAATAATGTAATAATTAGTTAATTTAATTATTAGCTCATATAATTAATAAATTTTTCTAATATTGGCTTTAAATTTGGTACACAGTTAAAAAAATGCATGCAAATTGTCACTATTTCATTTAAATCACATATATTCAAGAATATAATAGCTTATTTAATCGTAGCCAGTTATTTGAACTTTTTTTGACATTGTTTTTACTTTGAGTATTAAGACACACACATAAAAAATACATTATTTTTTTTAAATGTCTCTTAGATGTCAAATTAAACATTTACAAACGTGTAACAAAATTCTTCAATGTACAGAAAATCAATAAAATACCCGGTTTTGCACATTGCGCAAAATGAAAAAGATTACACCTTAAATAACTTTTGAAAATGTATGCTATGTGTGCAACGTGCATGTGCTACTTGTCATCGCTATCAAAAATCATGATCTGAAAAATGTACACAAATTAATAAATTTTAATGAGGAATTAAGATTTGCATATCGCTGCATTAGAAGCTGAAGGTAAATCTGACAATGGCAATATTAAATTAATATTTAACAAAAAGTTACTGATTTCGACACATTTTCCCCAATTGGCCAATTAGTCAGAATTAAACATAACTGCATCATAATAAATGCTTTCATTTCCAATGAAATCAAATTTCTGTAGGACATATGCCACGGATAAGATTTAACATAATAGCAAGAAACTTGCTTAAAATCTATTAGTTTAAAAATACATCTTTCCAACAGTACTATATGCCATATTTTGGATCCAGTGCGGAGAATATTATTTATTTACTTATATATTGCTGAAAATTTTAAAATAAATTAGTGATATTTATTCTTTTATTAGTTATGGAACCATGACGTATAAAATAAGGTATGTTTGCTTGATTTAAAACATTTTATTGTGTTGGAAAAAAAAGCTTTAAAAAAATCTGTTATTTATTTAAAAAAAATGTTTAGCAATTTTAACTCTTGGGCATTTTTTTAAGTAAAAAATACTAAAAAGTATATAAAGTACATCATTATATACCAAGATGAAATAATAAAGTAAAAACAATTGAGATCTGATTAGTCAGCGAAACTCAAATGGAAAAAACACGTTTTCGACAACCGTAAGACATTATTAACTCCTAAAACAAAACTAGAATGTTGTCAGCATATTCACTCACATTACCATACTAAAACTTAATGAAAAGATGTAATTATTGTCGCCCTATATTACAAATAGCTGATTAATAACACAATCACTAATATGGGCCTAATAGTACGGCACATCACTGTAGTATCACATTTTCAATTGAAATTTCCTTATTGCTTATTATTTCGGACCCAAATAAATTTGCACATAAATTTTTTATACAAAAATGTAAAACATAATATTTTGTCTAAAATCTATGTTAGATAGAAAATCATTAAGATTTTTTGTCTAACATATATCCTAGCTGAAATGTTTCCTAAATTCTTGTAAGGTTTAAATCTTTCACCATTTGTGCAATTGAATTTTGCCAACAAAAGAAGACAGCATTACAGTTAAGGATTATTAAACAGAGGGTGCTACACGAAAAAACAATCAATTTTTATTTTTGAGTAATATTTTGTTTCTTCTATGTTCTAATGTTTGCGCAATATTGAATCATTACCTCATCGTGTAATTTCCCGTTATAATGATCAGAATTGGTTGCCCACATCATACAATTTAATGCTGTGCGAATTTTTATTTTAGAAGTCTAAGGTTTATGTCATCAAACATACACCTTGAATAAGGAAAGTGAGAGCTGCATTAACCAAATCTAGTAACATTAATGCAAAACGCTCATTGAAAATTTTGACAAAAGAGTGCGCATAGAACAGCAAAACATTGAAAGCCATTTACCCGGTATATACCATTCCATACATATCCCTATACTGTATACTTTCTAAGTGAATGAAAAAAAGTCATAATTTTTAATTAAAAATATGATACCAAAATTACTTTTTGTGTAATGTCCAAATGTTAACTCCGCTTTTCCTTCTGTCTTAATTTATTTCACCCTAAACTACTCGCAATTGCTCGATAAAAAAATTAAATACCACTGAAATAATTCATACTTTCAAATCTAACCTATTAGCTTTTTGTACGACTTCTCGCCTATGCGCACCTCAAAAAAATTTAAGACATCCTCGTATAAGTTAACAAATAAAGCCCTGAGAAGATGAAAAATTTAAGTGACTTTTCAGTTAATTTGAGTAAATGATATTTAAAGTTGACAATAAGAAATGATGACTATGTCTTATTTCAATTTCTCATTCTCAAGTTCCCAATTGACTAAATATATAAATCATTAAACACTTATTTAAGACGTTTGCATCGTAACATTTGCATTCTTGGCGTTTTAATTTGCTGCCAGAGGACAGGTTTTCTAAGGTTATTCCCCAGCTGTTTCTTACCAAATACACTTTAATAGTTCTTCGATTACAATAAACACTTAAATGATGTTACTTTGTATCCTTCATCTTCTGAAATCTTTGAAATAGAAAGATGTAGCAAAATAAATAAAGGTTGCATAGGTAAATAGGAATAAAATAAAAACTTTCCCGATCAATCTCAATTTTTTCAAAAATATCAATTATACACTTTATTTAGCTCATCAACTATAAAAAGTTAATCAACGTTTATTAAAATTGCATTTTCAGATTATCTTTAATAATGCTCAAAATAAAAATTAGAACTGCGCTATTATCGAAATTTCACTTTTAGATCATCTTCAATAATACTCTGAACAAGAAAAAAATTGGCAAATATAACCGACAAATATCAAGAGCAAATACAATCACGAATCAAGATCCGAATCAAAAGCAAATTTCATAGCCGTACAAGTAATTTATCACAGCCGCGCCTTTTTAAATTAAACCGCAATTTTTAAATTAATTCTTAGATTAAATTTTCCTAGAAAGATCGACTTGGAAGCACATGAATATCAGATTTACGACACAAGTAGATTAAAGAAGGAAATCATTAATTTCAAAAATCAGGGAACATTCTTCAAAGCTCAACATGTTCAACTAAAGACAATATTGATTCTGCCAGTAGTAACCATGGTTACCAAAAAGCAAGGCAACAAATCTAGGTCAATACTACTGCGAGTCAGTCTTTTGCGAAACATAGAGCACATACCTTTAAAACGAGATTCCTTCAGTTTTAAAAGGTCTTTTAAGAGTCATCATTTTCTAAAGGGAAAATATGTTGATATTTTTAAGCGGTTGATAAAGAAGAGAATTGATGTGTTGGAAAACTTTTGGTATGTTTTGAAACGAACTATTTGATGTGTTTGGAGGGGAAAACTAGAAAAGTGCGTTTGCTTTAAATCAAATGAAACTAACGCATCTTGAATTGATGAAATGTGACGAAGAGATAAAGTGAAAGTTTTGGAATTCTGCTTACATTATTTTTCATTATTTACCCGTTTTCATCGCATGGTTTCATTTATTTTTATTTCTTTGACGTTGTTTTCTGTGATTGATTTTAATAATTTATCAACAATTATTTACACCTCAGTAGAACTTGCGTTTGAAAGCTTAGTAAAATATAAATTTATGTTGTAAAAGTTAGGTAATGGTTTGCTTAATAATTTTTCTTGTCCTTCCATGGCTTTTGTTTTGTCTGTATTATATTTATAATAATTCGCTTTCTTTTAGAATTTTATAATATAAAGTTATATTATCTAGTTACTAACAGATTATATTTAATAAGAGCATTGTGTTTTGATAATGCCTACTTTTTTAAGCAAAAAGTAACAAAAAAATCCCTATTCTGACGTTTAATTAGCTTAAATTGTGATATTGAGCAGTTTTATTGTAAAACTAAAGCCATTTTTTGAATAAGGCCATATTTTTCGAAATATAAAAATAAATGCATGTAATGTTTATTATCCTGTTTATTTACTAAAGTTGACATATTGACTTATATAATTTCTGTTCGTAGCTAAAAATAAGTAACAAAAAAAGCATGAGAAAAGAATTTTTACTAAGAAGACGATGTAGGATATTTTTGTAGGAATAAGAAGAAAGCCAGTTGTGTAATCCAAAAAACAGTCAGTTTCGCATAAATTTCATTTAAAATGCAGTGAGTGTTCAGAAAGTAGATTACATTGGTAAAAAACTCAAATTTATTTTTGTTCCAGTAAGTTTGAAAACAGCTTGAAAAATCATGCAATTATTTCTACAAATGCAGAAGAAAGCTAAAAAAATAGAAATAATATTTAAAAGCTCGAGCTTTCGATTGTTCACCTGATTAAACTATTGAGACTATATTTTCCAGATGCTGTTGTTGCTGTTGTCGTCGGCTATTAAGGCAGATGTGGTGCGAATGTTCTTGTTTTCCAGTGGCGCCATCTATGACCAAGAATTTGACTTCTGCCCCACTCATACGTCACACCCGCTTATAGGGCGGACCCATTCATACATCTATTCCTTCATCCACAGATCGTAATTTTGACCAGACCAAGAGAACGATCAATCCCCTATTCAGTACCCTATTCAGAGTTATAATTTGTTATAGGAACATTGAGGACTTTTTGATCTGACAGATTTAACGTGTGCCAGTCACCATTTACTACACTGGAAGTCTTTGGCCGGGTGGATTTGAACTTCCGTTCTCACAAACGTGAGTCCAGCCTCCTGCCAACCAAGCTATCCCAGCCTCATATTTTCGAGATCGTAGGTACTTTTGAGATACCTTTGGTAGGTACTTTAGATATTTTAAATATTAAAACATATTAAAAAATTATAATTTGCAGTAAGGGGCAAAAATATGTAAATGAATGGAAAATGAGACCTATTTTTAACTTTACAGCTGCCATTTATCAGAAATCTCAAGAATCTAGTTGTAGATATTCGGCATGATTTTTAGAGATGAAAGACAGTCAGCGTCAACGTTTTATAAAATTTGATTAGAAAAGTTTTGAATTTACACCACCTATTTTGTTCTGTAGTTTTTAATTGCTTGATGATTTGTTTTCAGTAAGTTCAAAGTCTCATAATAATTCAATTTCAATTGTTAAAACAGATTCTGCATCGTTTTTAAAATATTATAAGTCTTTTTTTCTATTAACTATCGTTATCGCATAAAATCGGAAACTTGTCAGTTGGACAAAACTAAGTAGTACATTGTAAAAATTTTGGTGTATAGGTGCTGTGATAAAATAAAATTTTTGGTGTTGTGGTAAAATAAATGCATTTTTAAGTACAAAACTGTAGTTATCATACAAAAAATTATCCATAATCGATAAAGATAACGATTTTTTTGAAAGAATTAGTGTGAATATATTACTAAAAATGTGCTCGTTTTTAAAGTGAAATGTTTTTATAATGAAGCCACAAATTGATTCTAATGAGTAGGAAAATAGGTGTTGTCAAGAAATAAACAAACAAAAAAAATGAATAAAATTATAACAATGAAAAAGTACTTAAATGCGACTTAATGCTCTGTGAAAGATTTTAGTTTACCTTAACATCAAAATTGGGGGCAACTATGCTCCAATTTTTACTTACAGTGTACACAAGAATAAATTCATTGAATAAATTCCATGCTACGATAAACAAACGTTTCAGCAGTAAGAAAACTTTCTTTAGCGTATTTCAACGTATGACCGTTTTTGTTCAATAAAATCGTATAAAACCAGGTTTCCAAAACATATTCGTTGCCAATCTAAAGCCAGCGTATGATAATCACTAGAGTCACACTTACACGAGATCGGCAGTGAACGCATTACATAATATTTCTTTTTGGAACTAAAGGGCTAATTTAAACTTCAATTAGAAACTTAAGTGATACTTTCCTCGTAGATTTTCTATAAAAAAGAGAAAACTTAAGAAGAGAACACCCTCGCCACTTTGAATTCCAGGTTAAGTTTTTGATTATCACTTTTTTGATATTTTTAGTGTATAACAAAGTTTTGATGATATAGTATTATTCGGTAACACATTACCTTTAAAAAAAAAGAGAAAAATAAAGGGGTTGCTTTATTAGATTAAGAGAAAGAAACTAAACTAGACTAAGTGGCTCAACAACGCAAGGAGGGCCAAAGCCTATAGTGCCCACTCAAGTTTTCTTGACCTTCAGCTCTGGGGTGCATAAGCAGATGTTCCGGTTAGGAGGTCAGCCAAACGCGGAACTCCCAGTGTTTAGTCTCCACATTATTCCTCATTCACATTAACTTCACATTATTCTTCATATATTGTAGTATATTTCAATAATTATTTTCTTTCGTGTTGAACATTTAATATAAGTATATATTTTTCATATCTCTCTATGGAAGAACGATGACACCTAGTATGATAAACAAGCGAGAACTACTTTTTTTCACATACTTGCCATCTTACTATCTCTTACCAATAAGTAAAGCTTTCAGGAGCGAAAATAGATAAGGAGGAGAGTTTGATCTCTAAAGAACTGTTGTATCATTTGACTGACTCAAGCACTTATGAGTCTAACCGGTTTAACAACTTATTATCATGCACTAAAAAGTTGAATTTTTCATATTTATGACTACAACTCACTCTACAATAGAGATGAGAAAAACATTCCATCAATGTTATCAAATGAATCACATATTGAGGTCTTTTGAATCTAGCTGATTCGAATCTTAAAATTAATAGGCTTGACTTTGTCGATTACAGATATTATATAATTCATTGATTAATGGATTAACTTTAAGAATCAATAAATATAATTTTCGAATTCGAGAAAAAATAGAAAGAAATAAGGTATAGGCAGCTAACTTTAAAAGTCACCGTCAATTAAAAAAAGAGTGTTTTAAAAAGCAGTAATAGTTATCGCAATTAAATTTGAATATAATTTCATTTACAAACTTTAAAAAAAATTCATACTCACATTCAAAATTAATTTCAATGTAAAAGACTGGTATTAGAAAGTAATGTTAATCTTCACAGACTTTTAATGCTATTTTTGAAAGCTTTAAGCAATTGTTTGTGAAAACACTGATAAAAAATATTTCTTTCTTTTTGGCGAGGGGAAGTGATAAATAACTGAGGCGTTTGCAAAGACGTCATAATTTATATCAAAATATTAATCCATGTTATGTTAAATTTCAACAAAATCCATCAATATTTACATGGGCTCTCATTATTAACTATATGTGTCTGTCTTAAAATGCATAAAACTGATATTTAGGTTCGATAATTGTAAACAAAATTGTTATGGATTACTAAGTATACATTAATAAATAAATAAACATTAATAAATAAATAAACATTAATAAATAACTAGAGTATATCAAAATACATATTTAAATGATATCAATTCTTTTTCACAAATTTAAAATTAATAACTACAAAATTCACAATATAGTAGTATACACTTCTGGTAGCTTACTCTCAAACTGAAAAAAGTAACACTCTAATTGTGTGTTACTATTTGAAAATAGTTTACTAACTTGTTTATGAAAGAAACAAGTCTGTGCAAGTTCTAATGACTAATCTTTTGTTATATAATTTATTATTATTTCTTGCATGCACTTAATTTAGGTGCTATCCGCACTTTAAAATAACTACAATTTTACAACGAAATATTATTATGGTGTATGGGGTAGATAAAGTTTTTACTTACAAAATATTTTCAAATAAGAAAATTTCTTGCAAGGAAGTTATTTTTATGCAAGATAACTACTTATTTAAATGCTAGAAAATAGTTTTCATCAAAAAATATTGCGAAATGAATATATAAAAAAATTTTTGTTTCAGATTATTTTTAACAGAAAAAAGCTACATACATTTGAAGTGAATATTATTTAATTTACAAGACTCGAACCATATTTTCTTACCTTCTTTTATTATATAAAATCATAAAATACAAATTATTCGTTAAAAGATACATAAAGCATATAATATTGTTTTCTTTCAATTTTTGTTTATCATTAGCCCCATTCAATGCAGCTTTAAATACATTGAAATAGCAGTTTTTTAGCATGTTAATCAGCCTTAAGTGCAAGTTTGGATATTTAATAGTTTCAAAAAAGTTCTTAATAAGGTAATTTTTATTTCATTTTTGAAAAGTGCACGTTATTTAAATAAGTAACATTTACTTTTACAACATTCACATTTATATTCTACATGTCATCTTTTATTTTTGTACTGCATCTCTAAATGAAAATAAAAATCAACAGTTTTTCTCCTAATTACATTACCATCTTATTACTTCTTTTTATACTTGTATAATAAGACAAAAGAGTAGAGTAGTTGAATAAATTCACAATCTACGCTATCATTCAAGCGTTAGCAAAGATTAATTAGTTATACACAATAGATTTTTTGCAAGGGTAAAAAAATATTCTTCATTACTCTTCCAATAAAAAAAAGTTAAAGTAGCTGTTAAATTAAAAACAAAAAATTCGAATAAAAAAATTTTCTTCTTATCTTGAACACTACAATATAGACTGTTCTGGTAAAAAGTTTTAAAAACTAAGAAAAATCCTATTCAAACCAGGATATGCGTAATTGACCGCCAAAAGAATAGATTAAGTTACGTCTAGTCGATTATGTTTCGATGAATGCTATTGAGTGCACAAGTTGAAACATGTCGTCAATTTAATTTCTATTTTTTATTCTCCTTTTGCAAAGCTTTAAAGTTGCATGCAATATTGCGAGTACATTGCAAGGTTAAGTCCTTTTTCTTGTATTAATGTGCGATCGATTTAGTAAGCGCTGTTCTGATCTAAAAATAGAACTTTGAACTCCAGCTAGGAAGAGAAATTCCGTAATCCTCCAAAATATGATTCATCAATTATTTTTTAAATATAACACTAAAAGTTATTATATAGACTTTATTTATACTGCAGGTAAAATTATGGTCAGAGCTTCAAATTAACGTCAGTGGAACTAATAAAAAGAAGGATTGTTAAGAGCGTTTCCCTAACCGCCGGTAGAAGATGCGGTTGAAACGTAGAATTGCGTTAATATTTGATAAAAAGGATAAAGTAGAGTTATTTCAGGTGGGATCAAATAAAAATAAAAGGATTAAATACTTGCATCGGTTTCAGAATAAGATTATCACTGTTTTGCTTATTGTATGGTATCTAAACTCTCTAAAAAAATGAATCATTGCTGAAACATAATATCGTGAAAACTTCTTGCAACCTAATTGTAAGTTGATCTGTGTTTCCGTTTAAGTTTAATCATAGCATCATGTAATCAGGCTTAAAAAAGAAAATAATATGGTTCACCTTTGCACCTCTTTTTAGGTGCTTCCTCTTATGGTTTAGCTGTGCACATTTTCAAGGTGCTTCCTCTTATGGTTTAGCCTTGTACTTTTTTAAATAGCTTCTTCATATCAATTAACTTTGCACCTTTTCAAGGTGCTTCCTCTTATGGTTTAGCTTTGCACCTTTTTAAGGTGCTTCCTCTTATGGTTTAGTTTTGCATCGTTTAAATTTTAGCTATAGTATGGTTCAAATAGATACAATATTTCTAATAGTGTATATTATATTTCAAACATTTTCATAAAGCAGGTCAAAGATATCATGTGCTCATTAATATTATAATTTTAAATCTAACACTAAAAGCAAAAGAACTTTTATTTGACCTTGAGAATTTTTAAGTAAAATAAATACTTATAAGGTTAATACGATAAGGATTGGATTTGAACCCATCAAGTGTTTATACTGTTATTTTTATAATGTGGAATAAGCAAGCCGAGGACTTATCCGGGGACTAATGTGAATTAATTAAAAATTATTTATTTGTTGAACTGAGGTATTTAAAATTTCTTGGTAAGATGGCGTTTCATTATTTTTAGTTATTACTCCTGAGACATATTTTTAATAACTTTGCTGCCTATTAATCTTGGTAAAGTACAAATTTTAGTTATAGAGAACATTAGTATAGCGAAAAAAAAATTTTTACAGAATTATTTTACTACAAGGAATGTTTTATAACTCTCGTTGAAAATGACATTGCATTGTGACATTGTAAATGTCTATTTGTGGAGTCAAAAGACAGAAAAGAAAAACGAAATCCTAGCATTAAATTGCGGTTTAAGCCTTATAAACTACCATTAAGTTTTAAATGCATTTGTGATAGCTAATAGATTCTGATACAACTTGTTACAACGTAACTATAACATATAAAATTTAATAATGCTACCTTCACTATACAAAACTTTACAACTCTCCTTGTATTGGGATGGTTAGAGTTCCTACTATGATCCCGGAGATCCTTGGTTCGAATCCTGCCGACAGCTAACAAACCTATTTTTTATACGTTTCTTCCTCCATATTACCTTTAATGCTATGCACGTTGCTCAAAAATGAGTATATGCTGTTTCAATTTTGAATGCATAGGATTTTTAAACTGGATTACTAATTACTTCAAAGCTACTTTGGAACTTTTTCGACACATTTTTGCTTAATTTTGAGGAACCCTTTTTTATAGCGTAATAACTGACCTTCAAACAAATTTCTTGAATTCTAATAAGGTTTTTCTTCTTTGTGTAATTAAATATTTGAAACTACTACGTTGTAACTCTTGATGACATTATTTCCAATGGGGATTCTAAACATATGCAGTAAGAGCGGGAGTTTTAAAACACCCTGTATAAGGTAAGCTATTCACTACATTTAATTTCATGTACGAGATTAATAGGTTGGAAGTATATTTCAATTTTTGGTGGGAATGATTATTCGTTGTTAAAGAAATATAATTTGAAAAGATATACTTTTAGTGACTACTGGTGTTAATACCTATTGTTCCTTTATATGCTAAAATCCAAGAATAAAAAATAAAGAAACATACACACATAGAACCAAAAAGCTTTATGCATGCAAAGGAGAAATTTTTCAAAGCTGTGAATCGACAATGTATCTACGTAATTGTATTTCAAACCTATCACTGATCTCCGTAACCTTGTTATTTTAAATCTGAATCAAAATACAAGGCAACTCTTGATTAATATCAGGAAAAGATCTTTTTGAAGGAAACTAACCTGTATTTACATACATGCAAAAAAACTCGAAAATCTTCAATGATTACTTTCTTTATGGTCATAAATAATAACATCACACCTTAAGTAATTTGCATGACGAAAAATGTAGTTCCCTGCAGTAGTACTTCGTGTATGACCAAATCTTTCGTTATACCCAGTTAACAGGTTAAAGTAGTTCATGACTTAACACTAACATAACTTTAAGGCATGATCCGTTAACTGTCACGTTCGCGCTGTAATCGGGAGCAGTTAATCAACAGACTATAATCGGAAATCGAACTAGAGCAGTTTGTGTTATATGCGATTTAATTTTATTGTGTGCTAGCAAAGTAATTTAAAGACAAAATAAAAAAAATACTTATGACTCAACTGTCAGAATTTCATGTACCGTGAAATAAACTAATAATTCGAAGGGCATACTCCAAATTAGACAATTAATTAATGTTTTAGTTGTGTTAATAAAACAATAAAAAAGGTTTTGGGTTAATCCTTGAAGTAGTTACCTCAATTTGGAAAATATGACTGGTTGTTTAGAAGGAAGAGTGACTTACAGTTATTTCATTTTTATTTTTGTTACTTCTACTTTTTTCGTTAATCTTATGAATCTAGAAGCTAATTGCTCTTAGTTAAAACATTTATTTACTCGAAGATAATTTCAAGAAAAAAATAATAATAACAAGTAAAAAATAATATTAGAAAGCCTACGTTACTGTTCTTCTGATTAAACTGTTAAGACCACATTTTAACTATTTAAGTATTTTGTCTATTTAAACTAGTCCATATTTTGAAGATTAAAAATCCAAATGCAAAATATTGATAAACTTTCTTTCTTTTTATAGTTTTATAGAAAGTATAAAATATCAATGTTTAAAATATCAAAAGGAAATTCGCATAAAAATAATAAGTTATTATGTGATTTCAACTATTATTATAAGTTTTCAAAAATATGTTTGCACTTAAATTTTGTAAAAATAAATTATCTTATGAATAATCAATAAATTATGGTAATTATTTCAAACATAACTTATTTGATTTTAGAATATAATTGATTTTTTACTTCTCACTGGGAAAGTTTCCATCGATTATTCTATAACGCGCTTTTGTAGAAAAATCAGCAATTCATGTTGGGTTATATATCACGATAAAAAATACAACTGATATTCTAAAATCAAAAACCCTTTGACTCAGAATTTTCATTAAATATATTTTTCATACTTTTTATTAGTTTGCAGTAATTTATATCAAAATAACTGAAAAATAATATATTTACCATTGTATTATTTTTTTCATGAAATACAGCATCAGACACAGGTATCCCTTTTTGGTTACAGATAAAATTTTCCCAGCATTGCTCATTTCCAAGTAATATTTTTTCAAATTTGCATTTATTTGCAGTTATTTAGATCCAAGAGAGAAACAGTAATTCATCATGGAACTTTCTTTAATTTACAAAATCAATTATTGATAATTTATGAATGGGAAAAAATTTAGAACTACTTTTATATTTTAATAAAAATATAATTTCAATAATTTAGCAGATTTTCTTAGAAACTCTTAGACTGTTTTTTGCAATTTAAAAATACCAAAATATATCTTTACGTGTAATTAGAGCTTTAGAAAAAATATATTAAAGGGACAACGGTGTCCATTTTGCTCCGAAAGAATAACTACCTAAATTAGCATTTTGTGTTAAATATTTATAGATTACTCTATATATGATAATTCTTCCAAAATTAAATATGCGTAAAAGAGAAATTAAAAAACAAAGACAAAAAGTTTACAAAAACTATTTTTATTTCATTCCATTCTATTGAAGAGGTATTTGGATGCACGAAAAAGTAACATACAATTTATGGAGTCTTTTTCTTTTAAGGCGAACAAAAATGCAAAGTTAAATGTTCTGTCACAGAAAATGAACAAATTGTGAATATGTAAGCTTTGTATGGAGGAAAATGCAGCAGTTAGTTTCCCATGAATCTTTCCTAGTGAATATACCTCAGTAAAGTCTGAACTCCTTTATTTTCTTTGTCGCGTGAAAAAGTATATAAACGCACGAAAGTTCCTCTTTTGTATTTTGGGGGAACTTCTTCAAGCTGTTTTAACTTCGAAACAATGATTTATATACTTTTCCAACAACACAGAAGCAAACTTAAAGTTGATGGTTTTGATGATAAGTTTTAAGCAAGGGGAGAAGCGAATCTTGCATTTAATGAGTTTACAAATGAATGTGTACTCGGAGAAAAAATTTCTGGTAAAGTTACCGTACTGTATTGTAACATTCTAGTATTTTACTGTATTCTAACATACTGTTGTAACATTTCTAGTTAAAAAAACAAATATAAATCTGGTTAATAACCAAATATATAATAAAACCAAAATATACGTTATTTAAACCCTTCATTTGGTAATTTTTCCATTCATATAGTAACGGTTACCGGAAAATGTGGTTTTCAAAATTATAGTATTTATTACCACACGTTTAGTAAAAAGTAGAAAACTTGAAAGTAAATTTAGCCGAATAAATGGTCTTTATGCCATGCTCTAAGGTATCATAATAAAATTACCAAAATTTTCCACATTTGTCAAATTTTATCACAGATTATAAAACCACATTTTATTGTTAATTTTATCAAAATCATTACTAAACCACTTCGGTAAAAATTATCGAAGTTTTTGGTGTTTCCATTTCAGAAATCCATAATCTTGGTAAATTTTACCTCATTCTGGTAGTTTTGACGATTACTTTTTCTAAGTGTAATGCGTGCCAATTGCACACATTTGTTGGGCCTTGCATCGCATAACCTTAGGAGATCTTGATTATGCAGAAGACATAGTCCTCATTTCATCTAGATTCAAGGATCTTGGAAAGAAAACTGAGAAATTTAATAAATATGCAAATCAAATTAGTCTACAAATTAATAAGAATAAAACAAAAACCATGAAGATAAATGGATCTAATAATAAATTCTGAAGAAGTTGAAAAAATTGATTCCTTTACAAAACTTGGAGCAAGAGTAAATAAACAAGGAGGCAACATGAGGATATTAATCAAGGAACCATAAAAGCTAGAACCTGTTTCAGAGACCTTCAAAAATTTTGGAGAGCTTCAATCGTCACAAAAGTAAAAGTTTTTGAAGTTGTTGTTCGCTCCATATACTTGTATGGTGCTGAATGTTAGAACCTCCACAAAACTAAAATAGAAAAACTGTAAACATTTCAGAACAAATGCTTAAGAATAATTTTAAAAATTTTCTGTCCTAACACTATTTCAAATAAATATCTACTAATAAAGGCAAAATTATCAGCCATTCATGAGGAAATTTTGAAAAGAAGATGTAACTGGACAGGACACATTTTTCGTCAAAAACGGGATAGCCCTACTAACATCGCATTTACTTGGGCACCTGACGGAAAATGAAAAATAGGAGAGCCGAGACTTATTTGACAAAGATACATGTACCAAGATTTGTGCAAAGCAAAACTAAATAAATGGGAGAACGCAAAATGACTGGCTCTGGACAGAGGTGCCTGGAAAAAGAGACTTGAGGCCGTATGTGCCAGCTGGAAAGAAGAGGATTGACAGATAGGCGCGCATCCCATAAAATTTAAAATACATGGTTTTCAATTACAAACATAAAAAATATGAAGAACTACATGATGACAACAGGAAAATTTATTAAAATTAATAATGAATTATTTATTATATTTCTCTACATTATATTCTCTATTCTACATTCTTCTTACTTTGAAAATACTTACTAACCGAGCTAATTTCTTTATACAAAGATTCTTTAAAGCTGGAAATTGAGATGATAGAAAACAGTTTAAATCTCCTGTGTTTAAGAAATGTATTTTTTTAAGCTGATATCAATTATGACAAAAAGATGTGAAAAGTGCCAAAACAATTTTAATCAAAAAAGCGTTAAAAATTCGCTTGGTCGAATCCTTTTTAAGATATTTTAAAATACGTAAGCAATGCATGGAAATTATCTATTTCAATATAGCTAACGGCATCTTCTGAATAATTTGAATAATATATAAAAAGCAAAAACTTTTGAATGAGTTTTCATAGAATTACCAAGATTTATTTTTGAATTAAATTCTTCTCTGTAAAAGATTCCGGATCAAATTTTGGTATTAAGTATCGGTACTTTGGATGCATCATCAATAAAATCCATTTTATCGTTAAATATTATACCTTACTTTTTTGAATATTATAATTTTAATTAAAATGATTCAGTGGTTTTACGATAATTATTACTGTAAAAATTACATTTTTTGTTCTGTAACATGCCCCAATAAAAATAGATCTTACGGTAAAAAGTACGGTACCCTGAGTGCTGGTATTTTTTACAATAATTTCATCCGAAATTTTTACAGTGTGAAATATCGTTTCAGAAATGCACATTTAATCATTTGTTGAACATAATTTATTTTTAACTTTCATGTATTAATTATCTTACATACTACTTAAAATTATTTAGATAATCAAGTTTTCATGAAAAATGTCTCTAGCTTGAGGATGACAGTTTTAAATAAACACTTAAAGTATTTAATTAAAAACAATTATTCATTTATTTCCTAACAGACTATTTATAATGAGTTGAGAGTTTGTTATAATCGTGAATTAAAATTTAGTTAGATTTTAATAGGGTAACGGTACTTAGCGAACTTTAATGCAGCTATCTGAATCTTGGAAACTAATTTTTGGACTAGTTCGTAAAGCAGCGCTTCAAACTCTAGTACACGGTGGTCATTCAATTTTAAACTGAGAGTGTAATTATAATCACAACGCAATAACCTTTAGTAAGGGAAGGATCATAAAATTATAAATTATATTGTATTTGAAGCTTTTGCTGCAATCCTCTGTTATATTAAATTTCTAATTTAACCATTAATTGAGTTTTAATAATATAAAGTATAATATTTTATATTTATAACAGATATGAATAAAACCACATTTCACGGTTCATTTGATAAAAACAATTCAACCAAGTGTGTAAAATTCAGAATAATATTTAATAATTATTTTAATTTAAGAAATCAAAATATATTTTTATTATTTTACATTAAAATTTGTATCAATAAAATACTTTTTTGTTTTTAAACAGAAATATTTTTAAGACAATTGAAGAAAAACATTAAATGGATGACAAACGTTTAAGAATTAGTAGAATAAAAGGAATGAAAATAAAAGTACAAGAAAAAAGAACCAAGTATAAAAATTATTTATCTTTCACACTTTTTAAAATACAATGATAAAAGTTTTTAAACCTGTTGGACCAAAATATCCTTTAAATTTGCTGCAATCTGAATATGGTGCTAAGTTAAGTTCTTTCAAAGTTTATAAAATTATTACTTTCCGCATAAAACACAAAAAGTTAAAATCAGTCCTACACTGCCAAAAAAAATCGGCAAATCTTTCACTAGTATTTGGTGCAAGGTTTCTCATTATCCTAAAGTTTAGTTAAATGGAAGATCATTTTGCTTTTGTTACACCAGAAATTGTGAAGTGTGTTCGTGAAATACTTCCATGGTGCAACCGACTGCACCAAAATTTAGTAAAAAGCACAAAACTTTGACGGTGACTGTAAAAAGAGCGATATTTGTTTACGAAGTCATGTTTTCTTTTCAACTCGGTCTCGGTGTATTGGGACGACTAATGCTTGTTGTTTTAAGAATCAGCTTATTTAGGTTGGTAAGTGTTTTATTTGCATTAATTAAAGCGCATTTCTTTTACGTTGCCCTTTTAAATTTGGTTAGAGGTATAAAATGGTTAGAGATATGTCATAAAATAACCTATTTCTAGTAAATGGTTTTATTACGGTAAATAGCAACTTTAGCTTGCATTTGAGCGATTTAACAAAACCTCATGATAGTGCAATCTTCCTTTCCTTTTATAGATCCTTATATCCTCCTAAGAAAAAAACCGGAAGAATGAAAATAGGTGTTTTATTTTCTCAAAGCACCTACTTTTGGTACAACCTTCTATTGATATTTAGATCTAGTGAAAATACAAAAATTCATTTTATGCAACTAGCAAATGAACACCAATTTTTGGTGCAACCTGGCTCAGAATTTTTAACAGTGCAGGCACAACTCTCTGCTCTTATACACAGTTAGAAATTTCTCGGAAAAAATTGTTAAATACCAATTTATTTAATTGTTATTTAGCCGTATTCAAACAAAAAAGTCAAATAACCGTAAATAAGATGGTATTCAAACTGCTAACTCTGAGAAAAGCTGTTTATTAACTGCTTTCAACTTATACGGTTAAACAACCTGAATTTTATCGCACCAAGTCGGTCAACCTAACGAAGCCTAGCAGCTTACAGCTAGACAGCTTACAGTATAGCCGAGAGAGCTACTCTGCCTATCTCATGACAGACAAAACAGAGGTTCGAGTCCCAGCGTTGACATTACAATAATTCCTCCTTTCCCTTCAACATATGAAGAATTTCCAGTGTCCTGCTCTCCCTTATTTGTGACTCTAGACTATCAATGCTAAGTCTAGTATTCCCTATCTCTTACTATAGGTGAAACAACCTGATGAACTAATTAAACCACATTCCACGGTTCATTTGATAAAACACACCTCAACCACAACTTAACTCCAATACTCATTACCTATCTAAAAGCCTTGCTCCATGCCCAGTAAAAAAATTTTATAGTTTAAAAAAATTTTACTAGACATTTTACCATACTAGTTGTAAAGGGTTAAAAAACAGTAAAGTTTAGCATTCATCTTTCCTCCTATATAAATATATATATATATATATATATATATATATATATATATATATATATATATATATATATATATATATATATATATATATATATATATATATATATATATATATATATATATATATATATTCGTTTACAAATACGTTGTTACTTTTCTAAATATAGCTATGAAATCATTATCATTTAAACATAAGCTTTGTGCGTGTTTAATTGTTGAATGAAATTAAATTGCAGTTATAATTGAATTATAAGCATTATCTCAAAGCATCAGAAACTGAACGTATAAATTAATCACAAGTTGTGATACGATCAATGGATATATGGTGTTTCATTAATTTCGATAATCTCGCTATCGAGGGTAGTAGTTTAAATACACCTATAGTCTCTTATACAATGTATAATTCCACACTGTTGAAAATCATCCATTTAAACGCACTCAAAATGGTATAAAGTTACAATATATTTAACAATCTGGTGACTTAAATTCATTACAGTAATCGTGAAGTATTAAAATAATACTAAAATTCAATGCGTATTTAAATAAATGCTAATTTTTCAGAAAAATGTAAAGCAAATAAAAATTTATTTTTATAATGCATTTAGCCTTGTTTGCGTTGGGAGATTATCACTCAATTCCAAAACTGAATATATCAATGTCAGTTCAGAATCTGATTGGAAGCATCACTCTCGTCGGCTAGACGCATTTGTCATTGACTATCTCAACTTTCTTTTTTATTTTTAATATACATTCCTTTTGACAAATTTCATCGTTTTTTTTCTCTGCACTCACAGAACATAAAGCCCACTTCAAAGAGAAATTTATGTCAGTAAAACTAATATATTATGCAATCGATATACCGTAATCGATTTATGACAAAGTTTAAAGTAAGTTTTGATTTCATGTCGTTGTTTCTCACTGTTTCTGATACCGAAGTATGGCTGAAGATGAAGAAATTAGGTTATTGCAGAAGCAAATTGTTGATTTTCAAGTTCAATTAAATGCCTGAAAAACTTCGGTGTGCACTTCCAGAATTGAAACACTAAAATGGGATGAATTATTACGACTGGATATTTTTAATGAAAATTTTCTTAGTAGGCGCTGGATTGCGAAACCATATTTAATCAATCGATAATATTGAAATAAATCCAGAATTTAATAAGCGTGCTTTGGCGAAGATTAATCTCTCCATTAAACCCATCGCATTAGCAGAAACTAAGAAAACGAAAATAACAAAAAAGAAATCTTGATTTTTTTTTGCAGAAAAAGTAGCGAGGATAAGGGAGTGATTCGAAGAATTATACTGCGTGCATCTTCATTTCGAATTAAATATGAAGACTGTTCATTGATGACAACATTTATCAATCTACTGCAGAGTATTGGAAAACCGTTGGATAGGGAAACAGTATGAGGAATACGAGTACTACAAGGTAATTCAAAATAAATATAGCGATTACAAACTGCTATAACTATTTAATGAAAAAGAATTTATAATAATTTATAAGAATTGGTAGATAAATTTTAAACAAAATGTAGAAGGAACTTCAGAATTTTCTATGCATGCGTCACAGATTTTCTATGTGACTTCTCCTGGTGACACGGACAACATCTAAGCGGTAGTCCATTGCACGCCATACGTTCTGAAGCATTTGTGCAGTCACCGACGCAAGATCATTATTATTGAAATATCACTATTCCTTCTTTTCCTTAAAACATATAATTGAATATAAAATAAATGTACGGTGTGAAAAAAATCACCCTAAATAACTTTTGATCTAATTATCGGATTTTTAAGTACTAGGACTCATTATTAATGGTTCAAAGAGGTTGACGTCAAATATGCTAATTAATCTGTGCAGACATTATTAATTAGTATTGTAAGTTACAAAATCAGACACAAAAACGTACTTTCTGTGAATGTACGTACTTTTTTTCGACGTATTTGGATTTCTGACTCTCAAAATATAGGGTTTAGCCGCACTCCAGGAAATATGGTCCCAATATTTCAGTCAGGAGAGCGGTCCAAGGTTTGGACTCCGTTAAGTTAATTATTGCGTATTTTACCATGTCTGGAGAATTTTTTTAAGTGAATCGAAAATTTTTATTGACAATCATAAAATTCGTTTATCTAGAGACAATTCCATGCAAAAATTATTTTTAATAGTTATTTATTGCATTTACTATTTTCTTTAACAATAGTCTAAAAATGTTTGAATTGCAAGGTATAAAAATTTTTACATTATTTTAAAGTACTTAATTTAGGTGTGAAAGTGCAAAATTTGTACAAAATTGGCCTAATAGTTCCTGAGAAATTAAATTCTAAATATACGACTAATTTAAAATTTGACTTCTCGGGAACTATATTCAAACGATTTCGGTCAAATTTCATATTTTGCTTTATAAAATGCATTCTTAAAGTTTATATAAAAATTGCATACCTTACAATTCAAAAAGTTTCGACAATTATTAAATAAAATAATAAATAATTATTAAAAATCCTATTTTGTGTGGAATTATGTTTCGATAAACAAATTTTATAGTTGTGAGTAAAAATGTTTAGATTTAGTTAACAAATTTTCGAGACAGACAAAATACACAAAAAAAAAACTAACATTAAGGGGTTTGAACTTTAGACGCTCTCCTGACTAAACTATTGGGACCATATTTCCCAGATTGTGGCAACCCTCTACATTTGGAGGGTCAGAATTCCAAATCCATCGAAAAAAAGGTATTCGGAGAAAGTACGTTTTTGTGTCTGATTTCGTTACTTAAAATATCGTCGGCACTAATTAACTAGCATATTTGAGGTGACCTTTTCGAACCAGTAAGATTGAGTCCTAATACGTGAATATCCGATCATTAGATCAAAAGTTGTTCAGGATTATTAATTTTTTTTCATAGTGTACATAATTTTGCTTAATAAGTGATCAATAAATTTATAGTTAAAAAAATCCTGCTGTTCTAATGGAAACACGTCTCATAAATAGAAATGTATAAATACTTAGTTTACGTTTTTTGACACAATACGATCAGAATTTAATTTGTCAATAAAATAAATTTATGAATTTAAAAAATATAATTGTCAATGAAGAAAAATTTCCCTTTAGACACTTCTGGAAACAACTAACTCCATAAATCCTTCAATATTTATTCGATAGCTTTTATTCGAGGTTACTTTTCAATTTCAGTCTTCTTGCTCTTTCCAGAAATTTGTATATTTCGAATATTAAATTTATACGAAAAAATTCAAGACTCTCATTGATTAAACTTTATTTAGAGTTGTTGTTATTGTTCATTTACGTCGCACTAGAGCTGCTCAATGGGCTATTGGCGACTGTCTGGGAAACATTCCTGAGGATAATCCGAAGACATGCCATCACAATTTTGATCCTTTACAGAGGGGAGGGCACCCCCGCTTCGGTAGCCCGACAACCTGCACGCGAGGTCGAGCACTTCACGGTAGAACAGTTTAACGAGGACCAATACCACACACCCGCGGTCCCTACGCAGACTGATCCAAGTGGTCACCCACCTGCACACTGACTGCAGCCAGTGATGCTTGACTTCGGTGATCTGCTGGGAACCGTATCTTAACGATCAGTCCACTACGGGACAAAATTTATTTAGAAAGGAAGTTAAGCATTCCCTATTTATTTTTTCGTGATATACAGTAGTAGTAATGTAGACAATGGCTACATTACTCAATTATTCAAATTCATATCGGGTTTGCGATTTGCTTATACTGTTGAACTCGCTTTTGTTTTTAACTCTACCCAGAAAGCAAGATAATTTATGGCTCAGAAAATTCTTCTTCGTGGAAGACTTTTCTTGGGTAGAAAGATATTCTTCTCTTGGTTAACTGAACTGAAGGGAACCCTAACCCATGCCTTGTCTTCCATGGACATTTTATTTTACCACTAAGGTCAGTGCTAGTCGGGCACAGTTAACGAAGTAACAGGCCATCATCGTGAATCAAACCTGAGTCATCTTATTAGGAGGCGAAGCATCTGTCCCCTGAAACACCTCTGATCGAATATTATATAACTTATAATGTCAACGAGTAAGAAAATCAGTGTTTTCAAAAAAACATATTAGCGTTTCCCAATGCGTTTTCCATTCATACGAACCAATTTCCTTGTATACGTGTCGACATAAAACAAACTGTAGGTAACTGTCTTGTCTATAAGAGTTTCAATTTATATCCTTAGGAATTGTATTCGAATGTGTATTGTTAAATAAAATAAATAATAGGCACGATAAGAACTACAATAAAAATTCATTAAATTACGAAACTTAATAGTTTGGATGTTGCAGGTCTTTTTGCGGAGCAAAAGGTAATGAACAAAAAAATTGAAATTGCAAAAGGTAATGAACAAAAAAATTTATGCAATTTTGTAAGCTTCCGTGCAAATTTTTTACTACAAAATTGGTAATGGCTATCTTTTGGTAATGGCTATAGTATTTTAATTCAACTTAGGCAAATGAAAAACTCTGAAATTATGATTTTATGCAAGAAGTAAATATTTAAGCACTCTTTATCCAAAAATGAATGCCGTACACAGTGCCGGTGTAAAAAGTGCAAAATTAACTTTTCTTGAACATGTGTTTACATTTAGGATCTATTTGAAAATTCTTAGACGAATTTAAGTAACGATTCCGTGTCTTTAACTGTACCCTAAGCCTGAACTTTATAGTATTAACAGTTTTAAAGATTTGACAGAGACATCATTTTAAATCTTTATCATTTACCAGTTTTATTTTGGGATATTTCTAAACAAGTATTTTACTTAATTAGAATTTTTTCTATTTTTATTTACAATGGATTCTCGAGATGGAATACGTAATTTGACTATTCAGCAGCAGGAAGCCACAGTTAATGGATTCAATCAAGGTCGTATTCTTCTCATAGACGGAAAACAAATGAGTATGTCAATATTCAATACATCTAAATCTGTCAAGAAATGGAATGATCAAGGAGTGCCGAATGTTGACAAGTCCAGACGTCCTAGTTCTAAGTTTTGCCTTTTCGAAAGAAACGTCACTAGCCAACATCCACCTGACGTCTGCAGAGATTGCACAATAGCTTTGTAACCCTATGACACAAAACCCTATGTATTTGTAATATTAGGCGTAGGCTTAAAATAATTGGATTGAATGAATAGTATTCCGTTACAAAACAAATGATCTCTACAGCGAATCGCAAGACATGTGTGAAAAAAGGAAAGACTCACAAAGAATGGACTGAAAAGGAGTGGTAAGATATATCTTGGATAAGGAAAACAAACACGTGTTGTTTGGTACGGATGGGATACATTTGGTTCGACATCCTCAGTTTTATTGCACTCATTTTAACCTCAAGGACTAGATTGATCTCAAATACCAAATATCTATTCTCTTGATCATGGCATAATTTTCTGACAAGATAATGATCCAAAACACGAAATCAAGAACATCTAGAACTGAATTTCCCGCCGTTATCTGACCTTCCTTAACTGGGCAGCCTAGTCCCAAAGCATTTAACATCAAAGCATTCATATTTAACATCATTTTACAACATATTATTCAAATTATAAGTAGAATATTAATTCAAACTTTTAGAATTTAGATTACTAATTGTGAAGCATAAATTGATTATCTTAATTAAATATATTTTCTCACAGAATTTTTAAACATATAATAAATTATACTTAATAAGATAAATTATTAAAAAAATAGTTTTAAAATTTTTGCATAAATACTGTAGCTAAAACTATACTATTGTAAACGATAATAGATTTCATTCCAAAACTCCTAGACAAAATCAATGATTGTTCAACTATTTTGCAAAAACACCTTCGATACATAAACTTAAATTGTTTCATGACTTTTTAAATTTTCTTTGAGGGAAAAACTGGCTTATTGAGGATATTACTAAGATTTCAAATGACATTTTCAGGCAAAAATATATATATTCAAGGAATTCAAAAAATGAAAAATCATCGAAAATTCAAGATTTTTCTTCTTTTTTCCAAGAAAACACGAAACAATTAATTTACTATACTTTAATAGGACGGTTTTAGTGTATGAAAGAAATTAGATTTTTCTCTTATCCAAAAATATATATTTTTAAGTGCACATGTGCGAACTGACGACTTTTTGGAAATAAACGTCGTAAATCATATTAACGAACTTTTGGACGGTAATGTACACTGTAAGTCCCCATTAGAGTGCATCACGAAAAAAGAATTTCTTGAAATTCTAATTTCCAAAAAAATTTATCACTTCGTCTTGCTCACTAAAAATTTATTTAGAGAAATTCATAAATATTTAGGTCTTTCGTCATGAACCTCAAACTCAATTTTTGGAATAAAAGAAAATGTAATTTTTTCAAGTTCAAGAACGTCATAAGAACAAATTCAAGTTCAAATCCAATAGTCGCACCAGTCACAGAACGACTAAATATGTATAACAAATGGTGATATAATAAATTGTCTGCAGTCGCCACCTGATTGCCACTTTTTTTCGTAAAAAATTTGGCCTTTGTGCATTTTATTATAATTTTTTTCATAGAAATAGAATTATTATTAATATTTCATAATATTTTAAAAATTGCTTTATTTCAAGCTAGTGTCTTAAAATTTTTTTCATTTTAGAAATAAACCTTGTAATGTTTACCATATTTGAAGTATTTCAAAAGAATTTAAAATAATGCCTTACGTTATTAATGTCAACAGCTTTTTTAAACGTTTAAAACTTTTTGAAAAAGGAGCCATATGTTTTAAAAAGGGATCACTGTTAAAAGTGCTACAACTGGACTAAAAATAAATTGAAGTTTCTGTGTTTATCGAGGAAATGGTACTTTTACTGGAGATTTAAATACTTTCCAATGTCAATCAACAAAAATTTTAGTAACTATGTGATCACACTGACAAAACTGTATTGGCGTGAAATTCTGAACTGCGAGAAAAAGTTTTTCTACTCCAAATGTAGCTTCACCAGATCTTTTTCAATCATAATTCCATCATTATAAATAGTCTAAATATGCTCTCCGATATTTGAAAACTCATAAAATATATTTTGTAATTAACATAATCTTAAAATGTTTGAGAATATTTCATGGTTCTAGTTTCATATTATCAAATTTCTACACTAATTCTCTATATAAGTTTTCTAACAAATAAATAAAGATAAAAAAAAGTGAGGAACTATCTTATTTTTATTATCTTAAGCTGATGATTTCTATAAATCATTTAAGCAGGAACAAAATGTTTTAGAGTTATCAATACCATCACTATTAACATTTTTTCACTTCAAAAAAACAATTTATTTTAATTTTAAATTTTTAATTCGCAACCTCATTCTCACTTTATAACTATTCTTAAATATTTCTATTCAAAATAATTAAATAAATCGTCTAATTTGCATAAAAATAAAAAGTTTTCATAGTTAATTTTCACAGTTTAATTTTACACTTAGACATTAAGACATTAGACACTTAGACATTCAATGGAGATATAACATTTTATTAGAACTCTTAATATGCGTTGTAATATAATAAAATATTTAAATTCATACCGAATCTCAAATGAATACCAAGTACTCATAGAAAAATTTGAAATATAAACTGAGTGAACACGTTATATGTCTCAAAAATATAAATTTAAGTTTTGGATTACAGCCATATTTATTTTTTATAGTTCGATTACTGCATTTTTAGCGTATATAAAATGATTCTTTTTGGCATGCTAACATATATAATATTTTTATTCGATACTTTAATGCTTGAAATCATTTTTTAAGCTTTAAACATTTTATATCAACACCCATTCATAAAACAACTTATGAGAATAATCTGTGGCACTTAAATACTTCAGTGTCTTGATATTTTTATTGAAACAAAATAAATCCTTGTAATTTTTTTAAACGCCAAGAAGTTAGAATGAGTAAAAAAAATTTCTACACTTGCAATTTGTAATCTTTTTTATCAAATATCCAAAATGTTTTAACTACTCAATTATATTGTTAAGTATAGCAAAAGTAACTCGTTTTTTCCCCCAAATACCCTTTCTGTTATTGTAAAATGTTTTTCTAAAATAGAGTTATTTTAACTGAAAACTTTGATACATTCTGTTAGATTGAGCGCGAAACTAATTTATTTTTTACGAATAATTTCTGACTAAGTCAGTAAAATGCATCGTTATTGTCAACTATTGTAAATCACAAATTTATTATCTCGATTTAAAGTGTGAAAAAGATCAATGGAGAAATCAAAAAATTTATTTTTGGGTTTAAAAAATGTCATTAATGTAAAATTAAGCCCTTGTCTACTACATTATTTCTTTATCTCCATCATTCTAAAAAGAATTGGAAAAATCATATTTTTTATTTTGATATTACTGCATAAAATCTCTACACCATCATGCTTTATAAATTCCACAATTTTTATTTCAACAGAGTAGAATTTTAAGAATTAAAATCATTTGTAAATTACAATATCTTATGCACATTTTCACTTGATGTTCTTTTCTGTTTCCTGATTTTAACTCGAGCATTCTTGAATACATTGTGTATAATAAAATATATTCCGATGAACTTTATATGGAAAAAAAGTTCATCTCAACACCAAACATTAATACAAAATTTTTATACTGAATAATACAAAGGGTGTAATTTAAACACCAAACTCACACGCATTCACCCCATGCTTAAATTATTTCTCCGAAAACACCAATGTTGGAGCACTTTAAATATCATCAGTATATTGTTTGCAATCCAGTTGAGTTTGTTGTTTTCTTCTACGCTGTAATACATCTTCAGAAACTAAGCTGTGCCGATAAAGCATGTTTTCAGTTGTGTAATAAGCATAATCATATTTGAAATTTTAAATCTCTGTGAACTTTATTAAATGATTCTGTATTATATTATTTCTATCTACTTGGTTTCATGAATTCGAATTCGTCTTAATATTTAATCTATGATGAGTGAATGTTAGATTGGCAAATTAATTTAATTTTAATATTTAATGTATATGCACACTCTAAATATATTGTCTTACAAAAATAACTTTTCTGAGTC
This sequence comes from Parasteatoda tepidariorum, assembly GCF_982258835.1. Lineage (NCBI taxonomy): Eukaryota > Metazoa > Arthropoda > Arachnida > Araneae > Theridiidae > Parasteatoda > Parasteatoda tepidariorum. Next base: position 41,266,299 of record NC_141765.1, read on the forward strand.
GTCTTATCTTGAACTAATTATAAATTTTAGTGCTACTAAGTACAAAAATGGTGGTATTTACTTTACACCAAGTATTTTTAAAAAAATATTCTCCTGGTGTAGTGAAACAGCAAGAACTAAGAGCTGTGCATGGCGTTCCTCTATACCACTTTGATATAAAGTAGTTGTTACCATTTCTGGTGTTAAGATACACTCAAATTTTTACAGTGTTTTTGTATTATATTATTTAATTCATGAAAAAATCTAGAATAAAAACTTATAACCAGGCCTTTCGTCTGAAGGAAAAATAGGAAATACCAGGAAAAAAATTAATACAATTAACGAATTTGGAGGAAATGGACGAAACTTAAAATGGCCAATACAATTGTTTAGCAATTAGTATTATAAAAATAGTTTAAATTTAATGAAGTATCAAAAAGTTAAAAGTTTTCCCGTTTATTTATTTTTTAAAAAAAGTTATTATTTACATATTATTTATTTAAGTTTTGAGGAGAATTTTAAAATACATATACTGTATTTTTTTAAGAGTCGTTTTGAGTACTCATATTTAACAATATTTGAATACAAAAATTAATATGCTATTCAGCTATTGAGAATACAATATGTGATTTTTAGTAGTATATGGTTTGTTAATACAATGTTAACAAATTTGTAATTGTGGTGTATTTTTTAATGAACTTAACTCTCAATCGAGTTACATGGAGAGAGAAACCACGAAACCTTCCATCAGTTATTCCGATGGTAAGGGAATTCTAACCTATGATCTATTTTCATTGGGGAAATTTAAAGTAAGAAGAGGGCAGCATACCAAGTAACTAGCTATTACAGAGATGGGAACACGAGTCTAAGCTCTCCACTGTCTGAATCAGTGGTTTCCAATCCATGGGAGGCTGCTGCCGAGAAATGGGCTGTGGGCAGTATGGTACTGGGCCGTAGTCGCTGGCTAATAATTCAAAACCAAGACAAACCTTGGGATTATATAATTTTACATATATATATATATATATATATATATATATATATATATATATATATATATATATATATATATATATATATATATATATATATATATATATATACATATATAGAAATATATAAATATATATATATATATATATATATATATATATATATATATATATATATATATATATATATATATATATATATATATATATATATATATATATATATATATATATATATATATATATATATATATATATATATATATATATATATATATATATATATATATATATATATATATATATATATATATATATATATCGAGGCAACGTGGCCAACCAGGAAAATAAAATAGGCAAGCCTATGAACGAATGAAGCAGTTTCTAGTAATCATAGTATTAAGAGCACAAAGCCAAATCACTCAAAATCGAAGTCCTTCACTGTAAATGTCTGCGAAAATCTTGCAAACTTATTCCAATGACAAGCAAAAAGGAAATCATTATTTTTAAAACTCTTTCAGAAAAAAAGATCGAGGAATTTCTCCGATTCTCATGCTTGGTTAAGGAAAAAACTTAAAATGACAATTCTAGCATTCTCTAATCTAAATTTAGAACTAAAATGCCAAATCAGATATATATGATGATAAATATGAGAACATGTTTCATTTTAAATAATAAATTAAGAAAGGGAATTTAGATAAAGAAATGAAGAAAAAAATTCATTAAAGCTTTTTATGATATATATACTCAAAGAGACCTGACAATTCCTGAAATGGACAAATTCTTATGGTTAGAACGTCGGAAATTGAAAGGTAACCTATGATTTGCTTATCAGTGAATCAGTTTCAATTTAATTTAGTTTAAACAATATTTGTCATACTTATGTGTATTAGTTTAACAAAATGTTGTAAAATGTTAGTTATTAAATTTATTTCTTCTTGTAACATATAACCAAAACTATATTAAGTCTTATAAATATGCATTGCGAAATAGTTTTTATCACGTTGCACTTATTTTAAAATCTAAGAAATAACTTTGAAACAAATTTCTTTATTTACTAAGATGAACTAACTAAATATTCAATTTAATTGAAATTTATGTTATGTACATTGGCAAATAAACAGTTGGGAAACTTCACAATGTTTTATTAAACAGCAATAACAGATGATCTAATAAAATAAGCAGAAACATTTCTTTAAAACAAAAACCTAAAATACAATTTCATTTAACTAAGATTGTACAAACTGCTTCATTTATAAAATTGAGTAGTATGGTTTAGAAAATTCACCGCGCAATCTTCTTAACGATTGTCTCATATTCTTGATTTACGATGACTGGAAGTTCCGGAAATGAATACTATAGATGTCTGGCAAGAGTTCAACTCAAAAATGAATACAACATAACTACAATGATGGCTTAAGAGATGGAACATTGAATGAAGAATTTTATTTCACCACTTGAAATATGGATGACTCTCAGAATATATAAATAGCGAATAGCAGAAAATGCTATAGAAAGTAAAATTCAACCAAGCACAAATAATTATCATTTTTATTAATTTTGAAATTTTAATTATAATTTATATATATATATATATATATATATATATATATATATATATATATATATATATATATATATATATATATATATATCATTATAAAAATAACAAAATCAAGTAACGATATCAAGTTTTACGAAGATGTTTTTATATCAAAATAGAATATTTATATTTGGAAAGGATTACTTTCATTTAGAATTTCAATACTGTACACTGAGAAAAAAATTCTGAGAAAATTACCGCACTGTATGGTAATGACATTTCCGGTAAAGAAGAAAAAGAAAGGAAAAGAAAACATAATTCTAGTTAATAAAAACAAAATACGTGGTATCTAAATCATTCGTTTGGTAATATTTCCGTTCATACGGTAACGGCTTATAGGAAATTCTGATTTTCAAAATTATATTTCCTTACTAAATTTTTAATTTAATTTTAATTTAATTGAATTTTATGTTGTGTACATTGGCAAATGAACAATTGAGAAACGTTACAACGTTTTATCAAACAGCTATAACTGATGATCTAATAAAATATACATAAACATTACTTCTAAACAAAACCCTAGAATGCAATTCTATTTAACTAAGATTGTACAAACTGTTTCATTTATAACATTGAGTAGTATGGTTTAGAAATTTTAACCGCACAATCTTCTTAACGATTGTCTCATATTCTTGATTTACGATTACTGGGAGTTCCGGAAATGAATACTGTAGAAGTCTGGCAAGAGTTCAACTCAAAGATGAATACAGCATAACTACAATGATGGTTTAAGAGAGAGAACATTGAATAAAGAATTTTATTTCACCAGTTGAAATATGGATGATTCTCAGAGTATATAAATAACGAATAACAGAAAATGACATAAAAAGTAAAATTCATTCAAACACAAATAATTATATTTTTGATTAAATATTGCTAAGTTGAAAGGAATACCTCAGTTTAGAATTTCAATACTGTACACGGAGAAAAGCATTCTGAAAAAATTACCTTACTGTATGGTAATGACATTTCCGGTAAAGAAAAAAAAAGAAAAAAACATAATTTTGGCTAATAAAAACGAAATACATGGTATTTAAACCATTCGTTTGGTAGTTTTTCCGTTCATATGGTTCATACGGTTTATTGGAAATTTTGGTTTTCAAAATTATAGTTTTTATTACCACACATTTTGTAAAAAATGCAAAACATAAAAGGAAATTTAATCGAATCGAATAAATGATTTTTATGCCATGCTCTAAAGCGCCATTATAAATTTACTAAATTTTAACACATTTACCAATTTTTATCACACATTCTAAAACCTTATTTTATTACTAATTTTACCAAAATCATTACCAAAGCACCTCAGTAAAAAATATTGAGCTTTTGGTGTTCCCGTAGAGACAGAAATATGGTAAATTTTACCACACGCAGGTAATTTTGACCATCTTTATTTTTTTCAGTCTAGTTTACTTACATTTTTGAGAATTTTACAGCACCAGTAATGGCTAAAGTAGTATGTTGTTGTTGTTTCAAATGCCACTTGCCTATACCAGCAAGCCTGCTTGTTGAAACTAAGCTAAATTAAGGCAGAGGGTGCGTTTTTTTCAGTGGCGACATCTATAGCCAAGAATACCACTTTTATAGGGCAGACCCATTCATTCATTCACAGATCGTAATTTTCAATCTCCAATTCAGTACCTCCAGAGGTATGATTTGGAATGGGAACATGGAGGCCTCTGCAACCCGACAAGTTTAACGTGCACCGGTCATCATTTACTACACGGGGAAACTTCGGCACGTGGGAATCGAACTCACAACCTTTTGGACATGGGCACAGCGCCCTACCAACCAGGTTATCCCACCCTCAAAGTAGTGTTTTCAGCTTTTAAAATACGGACTAATACAAAAACTTTTTAACACAAAAATGTTTTGAAAGTAAATGTGTTTGATGAGTTGATAAAAGAGCATTAATAGAACAAAATTGAACTATATTTGCATTGACAATTTAAGCAAATTCTAAAAGAATTGCTTTCAAAAGAGTTGTTTGAAGAAAAAGTATTCCATCTTATAAACAAAAATTACAATATTACTATAAATTTCTTCATCAGCTCAAAACGTTTGACTTATTTCCCATTTTCAATATTCTTCTTAGACTTCATTTTTCATATTAAAGTAAATTTATCAAACATAAATAAAAAAGATTTTAAAAAAAGTTTTCTTTCTAGAATACGAAATAATTTTGCGCAAAATAACAGTTTCTCTCTAAAGATATTTATCAAAGTGTATTTAAAAGTAAAAAACAAAAAAACATTAAAAATAAAATACAAAGGAAATAAATATATCTCTATAACAAATTTCACTTAATTTCCTTTAAGTTTTTTGAAATAATTGCAAAAAAATTTAATTTTTCACATTATATGTACGTGCTAGTTTATCGTTTGCCTATTTTCCACTCTAATTTTTGATCACACAAAAATAAAGACATGCATCATAAAAAGTTACGAAGAAAAAGTACAAAAAAATTTAAAATTGTTGCCCTTGTTGCTTGTTTTACAATGCGTAAGCAAAATAATGGAATTTTTTTTTTGTATTAAAATTTCAGTTTAGAAATAAACAAATTATGTTTTGTCTTTTTAAAAAATATATATTTGAACTTTGTTATGACAATGATTTCTGTTTAAATATCCAATGACTGGTGATATAAGCTTCTGAGTTTAATGATTTTTCTCTTTTTAACTTCTACATTTCGTAATTTTGATTCCAATTCAGTAAACAATGGAACTACCAAATAAAACATCAAGACAAATTTGATCTAACTGAGAAATGTGGGAAATAAAGCATCAACATTTACAAAAATGTATACGAAATAATCAGATCTTTGGTGGATAACCTGAGAGCAATGGAAATCTTACCGAGTATCTCTTTATTACTTCAAGGAGGTGATAATGATTAGGAAAAGGGCTTATTAATTTCTTTACAAAAAGCTTTTTTTATCTGAGCTTTAAAACAGGCTCCAATATCACCATTATCAAAGATGGATATCCTTTCTTTTGATCTGGTTAATCTGTTTATGATTTTACAACGATGTATCTTCTTAAGATTTTTACAACGGAACAAAGAGTTAAAAGAACCACATCTCACGCTTCATGTATTTCTTTTCATTCCAATGCGCATGAAGGCCAATATGAAAAATACACTACATTTTTAACCTTTATTTATTTATTTATTTTGTTTAATTGTTTTATTTACTTATTTTATATATATATATATATATATATATATATATATATATATATATATATATATATATATATATATATATATATATATATATATATATATAAAATAAGAGCTTTAGCTAAATTTTAAAACCATTACTTAGAACTGATAAAAAATTTTCTTTTTTAAGAAAGAAATTAATTCATATTTATATAAATTAATGATAGTTACTAATGCTAATTTTAATTTTAAACATATACAAATACATGAAAAATTTAAATGTTCCTCAAAAAGTAATTATAAAATATGCATAAATGATGCTTGATTTCAATTTAAACAATAAAACATTTTGTATTTTAGTGAAGTAGCTTTCAAAAGGCTATTTGGAAAAATTTCTATTAGTTTTTTGAATATGAAGGAATGGAAATTTTTATAATTAAAACCTCTCAGAAATTTTCATCAAAAAAAAAAAAAATTTCTCACAAAAATATTTAATAACTTATCTTTAAGAGCACAATATTAAATTCTTACTAGTTCAATGTTTTAAATTTCAATCGTTTGGAACTAGTCTAAAATTCTTTTCAAACTCAAATAGAGATACTTTATTTCAATCATATTGTCTAACAATTGCATGTGCATTTGATAGTCAATGTCAATAATTGAAAACACCAAAAATTTATGTTTATTATATAGAGTAAAGATTAAATATCCAGCTAAAAACTTTTTATTGAATTTTTTTATGACCAAAAATATTTTAATTCTAAATATTTCCACGACTTTCAGTTTCAAAATTAAAATTATAACACTTTATGTATTAGTGTAATAGTTATTTTTAATACATTTACTCCAAAATGGCTCTTTTTATGCAATTTGTGAAAGAAAAATTATCATTAACCTTTTTGAGTACAAAAAAAGAAAGAAAAAGAGAATATTTGATTCACGTTTTTATAAAATAAAGAATGGTAAAAAACAAACAGAAAGGAAAATAGTTTTTTTTTTTTCAAAAAGTACACATGCACCCATTACTGTCTGTTTCCTCCATAGATGACTAAGTATCATTAAGATATTCTTCTTAAATCTTGAAAGACTAAATAATGATAATATTTCAAGCATTAGAAAAACAACTAAAGATGTAGAAAGATTTCCTCATTGACAGTTATTTGTTATACACTGTTCATTCAGAGTGTGCGGAAATTCATTATATAGTGTTAACTATTATATATTTGAACTTCTGTGTGCAGTTATTCCTGAAAGTTTTTATATACGATGTAAGAGCTAAATAATATTATTTTGATAAATTTTTATCGTACGAATTCATTTCTCTAATAGATTTGATTGACCCTGATTATTTTGTATGGCCTGAATCATGTCTAATATGTTAGAAATTTTAAAAGATATGCAATAGTAAGTAAAAAGACTTTATTTTTGTTTTATATTAAGGCAATGTAAAATAGTATGTATAACATTTTGATAAAATTTATGATTCATCATAATTTATGCATATTTAGCTCATATTAATCTTGAATTCTAAAACTTTTCCTTTTGAGACTGTAAAACATTCTGGATCAAATTACGATAAAAAGTACTGACTCCCTGGGTGCATCATTCGTAAATCTATTTTACTATAAGTCCATTTTTATTGTAAAATTTTATACCATAATTTATACAGTAATATTTATTTAATTTCAGCAATTCAGTGGCTTCACAGTAAATATTACTTCACAAAAATTACGATTTATCAGATTTTTGCTTCGTAAAATTTTACTGTAAAAAGAACCAGCACCCTGAGTGCCAGTACAATTTTTCGTAATTTGACCCAGAGCTTTTTACAGTGTACATATTTTAATAGATTTCCTATGATTATTCAAATCGAATAACACAAATGTAATAAAATTCTAATGTTCTTTTAGATAGAATAATAAATAATTAGTTAAAAACATCTAAAAAAAATTATAAACTGGACAAGTATTTATTTTGCTTGATTGATCTAAATTGTCTAACATTTACTAATTACAACTTTTGTAATTAGATTAAAAGTTTATAATTATCTAGTGCAATTAATTAATTAAAAATTCATACAAAAAAGCATCAAGTATTCAATACTAAAAAGCTCAATACAGAAAGATTCGAAAATTATTTTTAACGTTGCTACTTTGTGTGGAAAAAATTGCATTTTAAATTCAAATTTTGAATCACTACGAAAAATTAAATCTATTCCATTTAATTTGTTATATAGGATAAATTTATTCACTTATTTAAGGAAAATAATTAAATTGAAAATTTTAGACAGAGTTAATATAAAGATAAAATATGAAGAATTCTCTTGTGAGACATTATCAATAAAAAAAAGTTTAAATAAGTGAAATATTTTATGCAATCTCTTTAAAGCACATAATAAGGGAAAAGCTTAAAATTAAGAATGTATAACATAAAGTTAAGTATGAAATTTGATTTTACGGAAATTCAGACAAACTAATTTCGAAATATTTTAATAATTTTTATTACAATATTATTTAATATACCTACTTTATGCATGCTGCTTATTAATTAAATATTTCTTTCGATATTTTTATGCATTCTAAAAAATAAGATGTTTTTTAGTTTCACGCAGGGTTTTTATTTCTTAAAACTTATTTATATTAAAATTAACTAAGTAAATTTAATATATATTCAAATCACTCATTAAATTCATTTACGATCAATTTTAATCAAATCGATCACAGTAAGAAATTATTTCTTTATGTGTTCCAAATATTTTTAGAAAATAAAATTGTGATGAATTATGAATTACAGTTATGGAAGTTTTAAAATTATTTACTTGGTAAAAATATATAAACTTTTTGGTTTCATGAACTCTATTTTACATAATAATTTATCCTTACATAATTGACGATGATCTATAAATTCATTTAACTTCTAAAAGCATTTGAAATAATTTTCATTAAGAAATTTTTTAAATTACGAAACAGTTTTTCGATCAAATAATCTTAATTACGCAAACATTATGTTATTAATTCTAATATTTCCCATACCTTAGATAAAAAAAAATGAGCTAAAATGTTTCATATTTTTCTTTGGCGAAATATGAAACATTTTAGCGAAAACTTTAATGAAATATGAAACAATGAACGTTTTTAGTTTGAGTGAGACTACAAAATGTAAACGAAAATATAATTGATTCTTATGTGTATCCAAAAAAAAGTAGTTCAAATAATTTTCATTCAATATTTTTTAATGCATAATGCAATATATTTTAAAATACTATCACTTGATGCATTCATCATTTCTTTAAATATTTTAAATACTTTGTTCTTACCATAATAAGATTCATGTTGATAATAATTTTTAAAATTTTCTTCTAAAAATGTTTTTTTAAATCTTTTAATTAAATTTATTACGCTTATAGTTGTAACATTTCAGTGGTTCAAATAGTTCTAATTCATTTTTAATGTAAAATAATTTGACAGAAATATTTATAGAACTTTAGAATAGAATTTGAATTAGAATTTAGATTTAGAATAGAATTTGAAAAATTTTGAAGGAGAAAAAAAATAATTTGTAAAGATTTTTTAGGTTCTATTCTTTTATTTTTTGTTTATATTTTTTAAAGACTCACTACAGGGTCACTATCTAATAGCTAATATTTTAAACACTTTGAAAAAAGGAAAATAAAACAAATAGAGGTTTAAAGATAAATGTTTTAAAATTATTAGTCTGTTGCTGTTTGCTATAGTAAGTAATATAAAGTGCATTTGCGAATACTTTTTTTCAAAACAAATCCATGTGCTTCTTATATTTTAGTTCACTTTCTAAAAAATATCAGTTTCCAATAGCGTTAATATAGTTTGAAAATTATTACTGCCACCATATTTTAATATTTTATGTTTTTTTTAATATATATGAAATTATGTTTACTATATATTTTTAAATTTCATTGAATTTATTATTCACTATCGAAATATTACCATTAAAAGAAGTAAGTTTATTTTGATAGGGTGATTTTGGTAGGCTGTATTTTAAATTTTAATTCAGATGTAACATTTATATGAGAAATCAAAGATTAGTCACACTAGTCAACTTCACTATAGAAAATTTTTTGGTGTATAGTTAATACCATTTTTAGTGTTGAGGTTAAATTAAAAATTTTTACAGTGCACGTAGTCACATTTTTTAATCTTTTTCACTGCTATTAAACTACACAGAGAAGAAAATTCTGGTAAAATCACCGTAATGTAATGACATTTCTCGTAAAAAAGCCTGGTTAATAAAACGGTAAAATAATATGCAATACAGTAAAATACACAGTGTTTAAATCATACATTTGGTGATTTTTTAGTTCATATGGTAGCGATTTAGAGGAAATTATGATTTTCAAAACTATAGTTCTCTTTACCACACACTTAGTAAAAAATACCAAAAAGTAAATTTAACCGAATAAATGGTTTTAATGCCAATCTCTAAAGTACCACGTTGAAATAACCGAAATTTAGAACCTTTATCGAGTTTTATCATATAATATAAAACCATATTTTATTGTTAATATCCCCAAAATCATAACCAAAGCTCATAGGTAAAAATTACCAAACATTTGCCATAGAGCCAAAAACACTGTAAATTTTGCCATATTTTGGTAGTTTTGACTATAATATTTTTCTTAGTGTATATTTCTCATAATGCTTTTCTTGCAACTGCTTGACAGAAATAAATTCAGTTTACACACTTTTCTAGATATTCCATAATATTAATTTGATTTGAAATCAACGTTAGAATATTTTTAAGAGTGTATCATTATTTATATTTACCGCTACTATATTTATGATGCTTTTAACGTTAATTTTAGGTACCATTGTTTTAATTATTCTCAATTAAAATTCAAATATTTTTAATTATTTTCAAACTATCTTATGAAGTAATTTAATAGAAGACTAAGCAAAGATCCTTCGAAAAAAAATTAGACTCTGTTTCTGAAATACTTTTTATTATATTGCTATTAATACTTTTATTACATCTGCTTTAAATATTTTCAATTAATTTAATTAATTTTAAAACTTTTATTTTTCAAACTATTTCAATTAATTTACTTACAAGTCTAAAAGTGAAGTTCGGGTTCATTGCGTATTTTAAAAGTTATTTATTATTGTTTCGTTTTAAATAGCTGCAAATTTATTCTTTGTCATAAACAAATTTATTATCAACTTACCGTAATATAAAATACTTTGCTTATTCTACATCAGTATCGAATCACTTCAATCACATTTAAGTATATTAACATTTCAAACAAAAAAGTAGCATTTTGTCCTGTCGTGATTTTATTTTTAGTATAACATTACTATTTCTAACTGTGCAATACCTATATAAAAACAAATTCTTCCATAAATCAGACTTGTTTTAATGTAAAATGTTTTAATTTATTCGAATTGTTTTCCTATTTTGTTTTAATCGGTTCTTTATGTTTCAAAAGCGCATTAATTATTTAAAACTTAAATTCTCAAAATCGTCATCTTATTTAATCGTATTCCCTTTTTCAATTATTTCCTTTCTAAGAGTAAATTAAGAAAAAACTTTAGTTAAAAAAGCTCACTGCGAGAACTTACTGAAGTACATCAGCTGTTTAAAATGCCCCTTCTCTTCCTTGCTACCCCTTTCTTGCAAAGCGATTTCCATCTCTACCCACTATCCTGATTTAAAATATCAGTTTTTCTTAACGAAAGAGCTACCTATCAACACCATGTGCAATAAGGCTTTTCGAAATATTTAATTCTGAGGTTCTTTCTATTCATATATTATACGATATCAAAAATACGAATGTCAAAAATTGAGTGACTTACTTTCTTTTTTATCGAAGAGATCGAGGGAAATGAGGTCACAAGAGAGCCAGGGGTATTCGGACGTTTTACAAATCAAGTCATCTTCCAGTTTTCTCAACACCTTATATGGTTAAAATTGGGGTTTTCTGTCGTTTGCAACACTTAAGGATGAGAACGCACTGTTTAAGGAATAAAGTCACTCACCGGTTTCAATCGTTAGATGTGTAATTAGAATGGATGTTCGCCAGATTCGGATAGCAATAATCATACTCCGAAAGGGCTACCCGTCATGATGCACAGTTTCGACACTTGATGGCGCTGGTATCGGAAGGGGCATATTTTCTTTCTCCTGTTTTTAGGATGGACTTAGTGTGTCCTGGAAGATCAGAAAGATGAAGGAATTAAATAAAGAGAAAAGCGGAACAGAATAAGAGCTCCAAGAGGAAAGATGAAAATAAGGAAGGAAAGAAAGAAAAATTAAAAAGGGGCTGAAAAATATGAAAGATGTGTTTGCAGTTATAAGATAGTTTAATCGAAAACATTTACCTATTTTTGCGCTAATGCAATATAATTTCTTTTAGCTGAGTCTTAAATGTGTTCGCATAATACTGAATTTTCAATGGTATTGAAGAAACTTGGAATGTTAATGCCCATAAAGTAATTCATTTTAGAAACTGTAATTTCCATTAATTGTATTTTTATAAAACCGAATTTCCGTAGCAACTACAGAAGCTTCTCATAAAACTAATTATGATTTTGTTCAAAAGTAATTTCTTAATATTTTGTGTAATTTTTATGGATAATTTTTTGTAAAACATTTATCGTTTTCAGCTCAATTATCTTCAAAAAGAAATTCACTTTCCAAGAATATTTTTTTTCCTCTAATAGGAAAGAGTTTTTAAGTTTCTATTCAAAAATAAATCTGTCATGCATGAAATTGTAATAAGTCAAACTGCATTTTAAACCCTTTTAATTTTCGTGAACCTTATATGTGGATTTTATACACATTTGCTTATGCAACATATTTTTATCGCATGCGAAACTGAGATTTTTTTTGTACTTATTACCAAAGTGCTATATAAAAATGTAATTCATTTACTTCAGTGGACATATTTCTTTTAATTCAAAAAAGTAGTATTTTTTTAAGGAAAGAAATCGAACTTAAACAAGATGTAGTTATGAAAAAAATATTCCTTAAAAAAATTTAAAGAAATCTTCAAAAAAATTTTTTAAAATTTTTTTAAATAATGTTATCTATTTTTGTACATAAAAATCTAATTCTTTTAAAAATTATAATCTTCCTACAGTTAATACGTTTTAATAATAGAATTGTCATAGAAATCCTTCAAAAAAATTTTCAAAACTAAATACTTTTACAATGAAAAAATTATTTAACACTTTTTTGTCATGAATACGCCATAGTTATTAAGTTTCAATATAAATGTATGTATATTTTGTTTGAACTTATACTAGCTATATAAAAACACGAGAAAAAGATTACAAGAAAATATTTCCCACACAGGGAAAATTTTGAATATTATCTTTGACAAAAATTATGGAATCACTAAATGCTAACAAGTGATAAAAAAATTATCAAATTTTCAAATTTTCTAGCAAAATCAAAACATTATGCATTTTTAAATATATAATGCTTCATTATATTTCCCTCTTCTGTGCATACAATGCGATACCTAATCATTGCTCGCGATATATTATCATTTTAACATATTCTTACTTCGCTTTGTATCCTGAATTATAGAAATTATTCATGATACGAAAAACAGAACTTTAAATTCATAAAACATCTAAAAGAATGATGATTTGACACTATTCAAATTATTTCACTTGTCACTAAGACAGAGCATGAAAAAATTTAAAATTGAAAGAAACCACTTATCAAAAATAACTAGAAATTAACAATTTATAATAATAAATTTTATTACAAATTTCATTATTTTAAAATGTTCTGAATAATATAGTATAAGTTTTGTGAAAGAATGTAATAACAAAGTTCTTAATCGTGTTCTTAGAAACTCAATTTTAATACTGTATGGTAATCTTCACAATGTGAGCCTTTATATCATAAATCTATGAAATGAATTTAGCAGAAAATTCTTTTTACATATTTCATAATCTTCATAATGCTAAACGTACCTCAATTTTCCTCGATTTTCATGAATGAGTATTTTTAGAGTACGATGTTAAAGTAAAAGATGATCAAATAAAAGAGAGAAGTAATAATGTTGCATTAATTTGTTTAAATACAAATTTAAGGAAATAAAAAAGGGGGAAATATGTTGTTTCGTTGAAATTTGTCGATTTTCAAGCTATATAATTTTGATAAAATTTTGGAGAAAGTTTTAATGAAGATTCTGTACAGCAAGTTGTTCTTCTTTCGAGTGACAAATATTTAAAAAAAATATTTTATGAAATTGAATACAAAGCAAAGATGCGGGAAAATTTTTGACGTGCCTTTTTAACAGTTTCAAACTGCCGTTGCAATAGTTTCAGTGCCAATAGTTTCAAAAATAACTTAAAAAATATTTTATTTTATTTTTGAGTTAGGTTCTTGTTCAATATATCATATAAATGAAGAAAGTAAGTAAGAAAGTAATTTTCGCATAAATCTATTTACAAATAGAGAAAATACCTTTGGCATGATTTTTCCCCTTAAAACAGTAATTGCTCTAACAATAAGCCCCTGATAAGAAGTAGTTTTCCTCTAAATTCTTTACTAAATAGTAAGTTGCTACTTCTCAAATTACACTTAAAATCTTCCAAGATAGCGTTATTAAATTCACTCATAATATTATCGCAAATATTGGAGACTTAATGAAAAATGAGATCTACAAAGAGTAAAGTAGAGCACTCTAATTTACATTTTTGTAAGATGATATAACAATCAGAAAATAAATAAGTTTTGCTTAACAATTATTTTGTTTATGTATAACTAAGTAGATTTAAAATTCACGAAAGCACTAATGTTGATTTATAAATTAGGGACAAAGGCGAAAATAGGAATCGCGGGGAGGAAAGGTAGTGTAATTAATTAACCAAATAAAATTTTCCTGTATGATTGATATATTGATTTTATTGTTACTTCGCACTTGAATTAGACTAATGGGCTATCAGAAATGATGAGCTTCTTCTGAGTGATATCGGAATTTTAATATCGCGGTTTATTACCATAAAGATTGATACTTCACGATATATTGCAATATTTTTAAAATTTCACCAATCTGCATTATTTTTTCAATGATACATATTTTCATCATTCTAAAAAATTTATCAATACTCACGATAATATTTTCTTCTATAATTATCTTTACTGTAATACTTTTTATCGTAATACTCTTTATCGCAATTTTAATAATTTTGGTACTCTATTTATCGCGATACTATCGCATTGTTCATTCTATATTTATTGTGAGACATATATTCACGATAAATCAGGAGTATTTTTAAAATATCTTTATCATGATGCTAAAGAAATATCGATATTTTACAACAATATATTTCCCAGCTCTAATCGTTATTATTAACCTGAATATTACAGTTTAATAATAGACTTATAGTTTAACCAATATTTTTCAATGATCAATATTTTTGTAACTCAAATGACATTTATGAAAACTCACGATAATATCCTCTTCGGTAATTATTTTAATCGTTAATACTTATGATTTCATCATATTTGGTGTTTATCAATGTCGGCATTTACCACGATATTATCGCATTTACTAATTAATGTACATTCTATATCTATCGTAAGACATGCTATTCACGATACATCTTGCGAATACTGTTTTAAAACATCTTTATCATGATGCTTACGAAATATCGGTATTTCACGAAGTGTCGATATATTGCTCAGCTCAAATCATTACTATTAATGTGAAACCAATGTATGAGTGTTAAAAACTCATAGTATTTCTCTCACTCATAAAGTTATTCTAAAGATTTGAGTCAATACTAAGATAATGAATAAAAAGAGAAGCATTCATTATAATACGAAACAGCAAGAATTTTTACACTTGAATTTAATTTTAAACACAAAAACGTATGAATGTACCAATATATTCTGCAAAGAGATCTGATTTTAATTGATTAAAAAATGAGTGCTTTAACGAAAACAATTGATAAAATTTCTATTTGAGAAGTTTCATCTAAGGCGAGCAGAAAGAACATAAGTTGTTGTTTTTTTGGGGGGGGGGGATATGCAGTGATTTGAAGTATACATTTGATAGTCGCATGCAGCTGGTTTATTCTGGATGTTTATTAGAAAAGAATTGTTAACTTCAACAAAATTAAAAAGGTGATTAAATAAAAAAATAAGTAAAACAAAAGCTGCATTTCAAGATTTTTGAATTTGGTCTTAACAAATTTTAAATTCATTACCTAAAGTATATATTTTGCTTCATAAACTATTCCAAGAATAAATTCAGAAAAAGAAAGAAATACACATTCTCAAAATTGAAACATAAATGCATTAAAAATAGCATAAAAAAATTCTAACAATGCATAAGATTTTAAAATTTTAAAGAAATTCAATTTTGAAATACTTACATTGAAGGATATTTTTTGAAAAGTCCTATTGACATTTTATATGATAAGGCACACGAATTTTTAATGCACACTGACATATAATTTAATAAGCTATTAAAATGATGATATAACCGAAGATATGTTTCGCTTCATGAAACACTTTATTTCAGGAAAAATTAAGAGACAGGAAAAGAATTACTTATTTTCAAAATTGAATATGAAAACATAATAAATACTAGTATAAAATACATTGCTCAAAATGCATTAAATGTTAAAAATTTGAGAAAAGACCCCATGTTGAAATGAGGCATATTTTTTTGAAAAATAGCAAATATTTCAAAACTTAATATTTTTCATTAAAAAAAATTTTCAGATAAGAAATATGGAGAGAATTTTTCTAAAAAATTTTTTTAGGTAACGATATTGGATATATAAAACCAAATGAATTATGATTAACACAGCAACTGAAACCTAACACAAAGTATAATTAAAATTTTAAATATGCAATGAGTCATACCACGACCTATTTTGTTTTGTTTAATGGTTGTCTTCAGCATAACTTTAACTTAGCAAAGACTAGCCGCTTGAAATATTTTAATACAAAGGAAATTTTTTAAGCCATAAGTAAAAATTTATTTTCTTAAGTGCTAGTTGAAAATTTAATTGATATCACTTCTAAAGAATGAATAATTATTTTACAGAATCATATATTTATTTCTTAAAATAAATATTCATTTTTTACGCATCATAAAATTTAATTATACTTAAAGTTTCAGATAAAACTTTCTTCTCAAACAAGTTTTCTAGAAAAACCTTTTTAATGTTGTTTGAAGAATATTTTATTGATATAAATCAATTCAACTGTACCAAAATAAAAATATCTTCAACTTTTTTTTCTCTAACAGAGGGAAACATTTGTAAGCCTTGAAGCGGTAAAAATATTATAATGGGAATCGTGATTAGACCTTTAAAAACTTTTAATTTTTTATACAATTTCTTGCGTTGTAGGAAATTTGTATTTAGTGTTCGTTTCGAGCGAAAGAAAATTCAGAAAAAGAATGCAGAACAGTCTACGAAATCAAAAAGAATTACCTCAATAAGTTTTGATTTAATTATTAGATTTTCGTGAACTAAGATGCAATCTCCAGGATTCGAGGGACTAACCTTAAATATTCTAAAATATTAGAGCAGGCGATATTTTAAACTACAAATCAAGTACGCTAAAACAAATAAAAAACAATACGCTGCAAATTCAATATGCTACAAACAAAAGCGTACTATCTTCGAAAGAAATACCTTTTTTTTCTCGATGGATTAGGATTTTTAACCCTCCAAAATATGCACTGCATAAACTGTTATGTAATAGCCCTCCAAATATGATGTTGAACACCTTAAAAGAGTTGTGAGGAGAAAAATCTTTATCTCAGATTAACACCAAATCAAGCTTTCATATACAATTTAGAGAGTGTAGTTTAAATCAAAACACTTAATGAATAATAAAATAAGCTTACAACAAATAGTAGTTCATCCGCTACAAGCGAGAATTATTTTCACTTCCAAACACACCGATGTTGGCGAGCCTTGAATAGTGTCGTTAGATTGTTTACATATGAAAACAAGTTGGCGTGATTTAAAAGACGTCTTCGACTCTTCTATGCATCAAGCAAAACAAAAGGTAACCATTAAAAAATGTAGGTATATTTTTAGTTGTGTAATAAGGATAATTATATTTTAATTTTTAAATCTCTGTGCACGGTATTAGGTGATTTTATCATGCATAATTTCTATCTGCTTCTGTTAAGCGGTTAAGCCTATTTTGAATTCATCTTTATATTCTCTCTGTGCAACGAGTATGTTTGATTGACGAACTAATTTCATTTTAAGAATTAATGTATGCATCCTAAGTGAATAATTCTTACTTTTTATTGTATCGCAAAAATAAATTAACCGACTCTTATGTGTATCACGTCTCACTGTAACTATAGGTTTTAGCTTTACAGAATAACAAAAATGGTGGCGGCTACTTTACACCAAGTAGTGTAAAAGAATATTCTTGTTGTAAAGGAACACATAATGGGCCACCAATTTGGTGTGCTTGTAGATCAAAATAATTGCCACTATTTTTGGTGTTAAGATACATGAAAATTTTCTACAGCGTGAGTGTAACCAAAATCTGGAAATATGGTCCCAATAGTTTTGACAGGAGAGTGGTCAAAAGTTAGGAAACTTGTAATGGCAATTTTACTTTTTATTCCCGCTAAGAGGTGTCAAAAAATCACATTTTTAAATTTTCATATCTCAAAAGTAAGTAAAAAAATCACAAAAAGAGAGTGGAGGTAAACTAAATATAGTTTTAAGTAGAGAACTGAAAAAATTCCATAAAATTGGCAAAATAGCAATAGTTTGAGAGAATTAGTGTGAGCATATTACAAAAAAAAGGCTTTTTTAAAAAAAAAAAAAAAAAAAAAAAAAAAAGCCATAAAATTTATTCTAATGCACATGAGATGTGTGTTGTCAGTAAACAAACAAACAAAAAATGAATATATAAAAAAAATTCCATAACAGTGGAAAAGTAAATAAAAAAGGGACTACATACACTGTAAAACATTTTAGTTTACACTAAAAAAATAGATAAACGTTTTACTGAAAAACTCGTGAAAGCGAAGACCACCAGAGAGTTGCATTCCGATTTCACGAAGATTTCCGTTCAAATAATAACGAATTGAAGTAAGCTTGAAGTGATTTCACCACATCCGTGGATCAACCTGACGCAAATAGCGGATGACAGGCATATTTCAACAAACGACACATCAATCTAAGTAGGTTAACGTGAAAGTTAAATACAATCTCTATACTTTGCAAGGTAAGTGTAAGCTTTTGATTATTGCTTAGATCAGATCATGTAATATTTCTGCCTTGTATGTACGATATTTAAATACAAAATACTTGATTGAGCACATGTCTATGGAATGTTTGCTTCGCTTGTTCCATTTGTTAGTTAATTCGCTTTTATTTACTTCCCGAAAATGCATATATTAAAGTGAGTTGCTTTAAAAATGTCTGCAGCGTTGTCATCAAAATTTTAACGATGAATATTGCAAAGTGTAAAATAGTTCGTCTGTTGTCAATAACAATGCCATTTTTAACAATTCAAGTCATTACTGTGTTTTTAATTAAATTAAAATTTCCATTTTCGTAAATCGGCATTTTATATAGCTATATCAGCGCAAAAGCTCATAAAATAGCGAAAATTTTGTGTTTTTATGGATATTTTAGTAATTTTTATTTTAACTTTTAGTTCAGAACACTGATTAAAGATAAATTAGTATTTATTGTGAAAAACATTATGCTTTTTCTTTTCTTATATTTTGGTATGTAGTGCTTTGGTATGTAGTACAAGCATTAGAATGCATTTATTTTATATCAAAATTTTCAATAAATTTAAATATTTAATTATATTTCACTGAAAAGTAAATTATTTATTATTCATCATTATATATATAATTCTAATCATATAGAATTATTATCGATCTAATCTTAGTTGAAGCTACGAACTGGAAAGATTTTAAAAATTGGAGCAAGCACCAAAATGACGGAGCTCTGTTGTCACCAAAACGAAAACGAGGCTTTTATCTCTGCAGAAAAGTATTGAAAAACAGCAAGCATTCTGATAATGAGAATAATTTTTAATTGCTTGTAAAAGTAGTAATAGTAAATGATAACAAGCATTATTGTTATTAAAATACTTTATTAACAATGCAAATTATTAACATTACACTTAATTTGAACGGAACACAACTGAAAGAAAAATGACCAATAGTAGAAAAAGTGAACCTTATTGCCTTAAATGTTGCCAAATATGCTCCTCACCGTCAACCAAAGTGCTCCTGCTGGCTAAAACGAGTTTTAGAACGTAGGGGAGAGTCGGGTAGCACCGCCCAGCGGGTACCCCCGCCCACAGTCAATTTCATGTGTATAGAATATTTTTTCAAATCAATGGGCCATCGGACATTAATTGTTATATTAAAAAAAGATTATTTTCAAAGTTTCAAGTATTTATGCAGCTGGTAACATGGTAAGCAATAGTTTTGAAATTATGTTGAATACAGAAGTCATGAAATAAAGAAAAATTGATTGAATGTTTCGATTAAACTTCATTTTAATACTAAAAAAATAATTTTTTTTTATACATACAGCATTAAAGTATGTAGTCTTAAGTTTCATTTGCACAAAGAAAGAAGTTTGTATGTAAAAAATTGTTCTAGTAATTACAAATTTACAAAAAAATTGGATTTCGGGTAGCCCCGCCCAGTTACAAAAATTGTGTTTTTTGGCTATTTTTTCAGGTGTAAATGAGAATGACCAATGTATTGACAATAGATAAACCTTATTTATCATTTTTATCACAAAATTACCTTATTTATTACATATTTATATACTTTTAGTGAATTCTATCATTTAATAACAACAAATGTCATACCTTTTATCATTATTAATGTATATTAATATATTATAATATTAATATATATTTATATTAAATATTTAATAAAAATAATTTAAGTAACAATAATTAATAACAATAGTTGTTTTTCAATATAAACTTATTTGGTTGATCTCTTCTTATAAACATAATATAAAATACTTCTTATAAAATTACAAATTCACTTTGTATTTTGATTGCATTCAAATACTTCTGTAGATTGATTCGTTAACAAATGAGTGAAAATAAATAAGTAAGCAAATAGCTTATCATAATATTTATGATTTCTTGATATTAAATTTAATTTGGATATATCAATTACCAATATGTTTTAATATTATATGAAACATAAATTTATCTATTTAAAAATGCAAAAATTTATATATTTAAAAATGCAAATTAAATACTTTTAAAATGTAATTGATATATCCTAATTAAATTTAATATCAAGAAATCATAAATATTATGATAAGCTATTTGCTTACTTATTTGTGAACGAATCAATCTGCAGAAGCATTTGAATGCAATTAAAATACAAAGTGAATTTGTAATTTTATAAAAAATATTTTATGTTAAGTTTATAAGAAGAGATCAACCAAATAAGTTTATATAGAAAAACAACTATTGTTATTAATTATTGTTACTTAAATTAAATTATTTTCGTTAAATATTTTATATAAATATATATTAATATTATAATATATTAATATACATTAATAATGATAAAAAGTATGACATTTGTTGTTATTAAATGATAGAATTCACTAAAAGTATATAAATATGTAATAAATAAAATAATTTTGTGATAAAAATGATAAATGAGGTTTATCTATTGTCGATACATTGGTCATTCTCATTTACACCTGAAAAAATAGCCAAAAAACCCAATTTTTGGGCTACCCGACACATCTTGAAAGGAGCTAAAAAACATGTTTTTTTAGATTTCTATTTTTTTAAGTTAAACTATTCTTTTTTTGGTTTATTCTTTTTGCATTATTTAACTAGATGGTAAAACAATAGAAACATACAAAAATATTGATTATTACTCAATATTATACAGAAATATAAGCAAAACTCCTTAGGTGGGCGGTGCTACCCGACTCTCCCCTATTTGTCAACTTTTTCATTTTTTTATTTACTGTGAAAATATCTTTTCGACAAGACATGATATCCCTGTGAAAGTTATGATTAGAGTTGAACAAAACAAATCACCCATAACCCCAATTAATTTGAATCAATAATATCAGTTCAGTTTGGTGAATCATTATTAATTCGAATCACTTACTGATTCGAATCAGCGAGTGCTTTGATAATTAAATTGATAAAAATGATACAAATATTATTTTTCTATCATAAAAGTGACTTAAAATTTTTTTTAAATTTTGACATAAGTAAGGCTCAAAAAAGCTTGAGAATTATACATTAATCAAGTTTAGACCCTGCTCGTGGTGTTCACCAATTGCTTTTGTAATTCCTTTCGAATGGCTTTACGAACCGGCTCGCTCATTTATTGCTAACATATTTTAGTCTAAAATTAAATTCATTTGCTTCAAAAATATGCAAAATTGAAAAAAAAAATATATCTTAAGGAAAACAATAAATATGTTCGTTATTGAGAATTCGAAAAATCATCAATTGCTGCGCATTGTTGGGAATCTTGGGCATAAATTTAATTTCAGCAATGCTAAAATTGTTTCCACCCCAGCCACATCAGCTCATCTTGATGCCATTGAATCTTGTTTTATTCATACCAATGCTGATTTCCTTGTTAGCGACTTTAGTTCCTCTCCACCTCTCCATAACGCGGGGAAATGCTTTTTACCCTGATTTACTCCTCTTAGCCACTGTGGTTTTTCTTGTTCTGTTTTCCATCTTTTCCTTTCTCGACTACTGGGGTTTTTATAATTTCGTTTCTCATTTGGAGTTTTTTATTTTTTGTTAGCAACTTTACGTTTTATATTTCAAATCTTTTTTGTTTCTTCTGATTCACGTCTGTCAAATCTTGAAAATGGGTGCCTGTTTTTAAGGGTTAGGAACATGTCGACTGTTTTTTCTTTTTTTATATTTTTGAAGCGAATGAAGAGTTTAATCAAGTAACATTTTAGTCTAACTTTGTATGAATAATGGCACACTTTTTAAAACAAAGTTGTAAAAATATTAAACATGTACTTCCTGTGAAACTTTTGACTCATATATATTTTAGTTGACCAAAAAAAATCTATTACCTTAGTACCAGTATAAGTATATTATTTTTCTATGGCCACAATTAATTAAGCATTCATAACATCAATAATAGCTTAGACTTAGGGATTAGAGTTATCACCTCCCAATGAAATGACCCTTTCATTGGTTTCATGAAATGACCATTTTCATTGGCTTCTTTCCCATGTAACGCAAATGCCCTGGATCAAAATGCCACAATCATGCAGTTAGTCACAAAATTGAGGAGCCATAGTCTCCATGATCATTACTGATTCGGATCAAATGATTCTGTTCATTGATTCAAATCAAGTGATTCTGATCAGTGATTCGAAACAAGCAATTTAGATCAGAGATTCGATTCATTTTATTCCAATCCCTATTCTAATCAAGTGATTCAAATAACTGATTGAAATCAAGTGATTCAAATCACTATTCGAATTCTGCATTACTCTTCTTCTAGTAAAAGGTCTGATGTAAATACTGCAATCAACAAATCTGCAAAAACAGAGAAAATGATCGTCGGATACCATGTGACAATGAAGAAACCAAGTATCAGCTCCTGGTGAGCGAACATTCTGCAGATATGCATTACAGCAGTTAAGACTATAAGTAAATGGAAATCTATGTAAAGTAACCTGAATTTAAAGCTGCTTAACTGAAATTTGTCAAATCTTTTGTTAATTGAATATAAATTTGCAGAATTTTTGAATTATAATAGTATATTGTAATGCATTTTAGAAGGTAAAGTTTTTATTTATTTGCAAATGCAACTTTTATCGCTAGGTGGAAAAGATAAAACAATCAGGGAAAACTAACTTGAACTATTATTCAAAAAATAAATTAAATTTTGTTACTTAATTTTTTATTATATTATTAGATCGATCTGATGGTTGTAATTGGTTTTCTGATTTTACTGTAAATGATTTGTCACTGCTGTAAAAGGTTCTTGAAATGAAATACTATACTATTAGCTAAAATTATCTGTTTTGTTTTTCTTTTGAATGCTTTATGCTATTGTGAAATCTATATTAATGCAAAACTTAGTTTTAGATTAAAAAGCTGCAGAAGTGTGTTTCAAATATTTAACTATGGTAGACAGTGATAGAATATACTTTTAGGACGTTTATGAGGAATAAAAAATTACAGAGCTGTAGAAGAAGTGGTGAACTACTGTTATTTGCATATTAAAATTCCTCTAAAAGAAGTAGATTTAAGAACAATATGTTTTTCTTCGATTAATTTCTTAGAATTAAAAGTACAATGTGGAAAAAATATAACCTTACTGTTACTGTCTTTTTTTCTTCTTAATAAGAGCATGTTCCATTACAATTTTTTAGTTAAGTCTACAATTAAATAAACAATTAATATAGGCAATTTATATGCATCACATAATGAGTATTACTATAAAAATGTAATCAATTATGTATTAATAACGAAGAAAAGGAAAGGGTGATTGTCAAGATTATGTCAAAAGCTCCGAAATATTTATTTTCTTGAATTAAGCAAGTATTTATTTGTAAGATGTTCTTTGGATCTTCAAAAGTAAAAAAAAGCTATTTCAGTTGAGCTAACAGAATAATAATTACAAAATTGTAATTACATCACCGTTTCCGCTTTTTAATATTTCAACATACAAAAATTCCAATACCTGTTAGGTCGATGAAGTTCATAAAAATTGAAACAAACTTATAATACATAATATTTTTAATTAATTTAATGAAAAATGTTTTTATTAATATATTCAATTTATTAAATATCGAAAAATTCGTGAAATGTAACACTTAAAATTGTTTCTCAACGTTAAACTACAGGATTACGTGCAGAAGAAAATAGGACATATACATTTGAAAACGTGATTCAACGTTTAACTAAACGAATTCAACTTCCAATCGATATAAAAAACTTGGTGCGAAGTTGTATCTTGGTTGTGGTGCTCCCAAAGTCACTATAACGTTAAACGTTGAACTAAATCATTGGTTTTCTTTTAAAACCAACATTTCTTTTAAAAAGGGTTTATATTATAATTTGAAACATTGTTCAATCTTTCACCTAAAATTTTGTTAACAGAACTTGAACAGCCTTTAACTTTGTTCGGCGTCTCATTGAAAAATGAGTATAAAGAAAAACCTTGGATTTAGTTCAACGTTTAATTACAAAAGTAGTACCTCTTACAGCACCACGTCATTGGGTAGAACTTCGTACCAGATTTCTTATTGTATTGGTTATGATTTGTCACCAATTATTTGCTGAAATGATGAACTTTATTTTTAACAGAGTACCTCAACACCAAAAATTGTAGCAACCATACACCAAAATTTTTTACTGTGTACTATAACCTGATTTTGATTAATAAAAATCAGTTGCATCATCTTTTTCTATTTTGATATCTAAAATTCTTCTAGTCAAGTTTAAATATAAATTATCCGTTCGTCATCCATTCCCTAACTATTTGATTCATTAGAAACAAACAATTTCCAGCGTATTTGACGTCAAATTCTTTTTAGTACAATAACAAACATTTTGGAGGAAAAGATCGTTTTCTTTTCTGAAATATAAACATTTAGTGAAGCTTATATTTTTTTTCTTTTTTTACAAAATGGAGATTGTTTAAATTAAGATTTCCTAGAGAAATAGTTAACCAATTTGTATGAAAGAGCTATCTCGTATTTTTATATAAAATAATGTAGTTTTATTTTAAATAATGCATTAAATTAGAATAAAAACATTTAGTTCATTCTGGTATTCATTGCCAGATTTTAAATGTACTCCGTTAAGAAAAAAATAAAACCAAAAAACTAGATTCGCAGTTCTCGCTTTTCTTTCAATTTTTTGTTTCTTGTTAGATAGATTCTCAAATAAATATGTATCAAGATTTAGAGAATGTAAGCAGAAAATAGCTTTTTAAGAGGATTTGGCATCCTTTTTTAAGAGGATTCGTTGCGCATCATTTTTGACTAGCTTTGAGCACTAGTAGTCATTTATAGAGCAGAAAATCTCTACTGAATTCAACTAAAAATAAATTGAAAAGAATAGAGTTTGAGTCTGATATACAGCAATAAATATTTCACTAAAGATTAGTTAATAAAAAAAAATAATAAATGATTTTAAAGTAACATTATAAATCTAATGTCTTTTCACTGGATTATGCTTATATTACAATTTGAAAAACATTTGAACTTAAGTAGATTTTGTTATTGCATCGGAGATAGGAACTCCTTTCTATTTTGCAATGTATAATTGCTTCGTAGATTTGATATAAAGTGTACCCCATCATAAATACACTTAATATATATTGTTTGAATGTTAGTCAAATTAAAGTTTAAAAAAAGCTTGCAAAATAGGAGGAAACATTTAAAAAAAAATATTATCGAAATCAAACTATTGAGGGGAAAAGTGAGTTCTAATACAGAAAAACCAGTTCGCTTTCCTGATTAAATTTAAAATTGTTTTCAATGACCACTTTTTAATGCCTTTCTTACTCCAACAAACAAAAAGGTTTCTAAGTTTTCAGTCTCAGCATCCACAGTAGTGATTTCTTGTGATTCATGATTTGTTTGATTTTATAGATTAATTTTTCCTTGCTTAAGTATTATTTGAGCCCCCTTGTGTGAATACTTTTTATACTTCATTCTTCATATAGTTTTAAAAACATATTAAAGAAAGTCATTATATAACATCCTGAATGTAATAAAATATCCGAAGAAAAAAACAAATCGTGTATTTTTATTTTAAATGTGCTGATGTAGAAAAAAAATTCAAATATAATGCAGTTTAAAAATTTATATCTTTTTAAAAATTCAAATCACATAGAATATCTATTAGACTAATTGAAAATGTGTCAATTATAATTTTAAATAAAAAAAATTTTCATTTTAAAACTGAAAGGGAATCAATACAGAATTTTAAAGTTTTTCCACATGAAATTGCTGTGTAACATTTTTTCGATCCCTTATCGAAGCTTTTTTGCTTCTACATAAAATTTATGCTTCCAAATTTTTCATTTTCTAAACGAAGATTCCCTTTAATTGCCAAAACACATTTTTTCAATAATTTATTATCCTAAATATTAAATTTTATAAATTCTACAAGAAAATTACTTCAAACCTGCTCGAGATCTTTTTTAATTCAATTGAAATAGTTAATAGTTCAATTGAATTCACATTTCAAATTGTTTCCCCTTAAAACTTCAGGCAATTTAATACAAAATTTTAGGGTTTTTTTTATGAAATTGCTGTATCGATTTCCATTACCTTATCGAAAACTCTTAGATCCTACATTAAATTCTCGTTTTTAAATTTTTCATTTCCTTAACGAAGATTATCTGACTCCATGACGTATATTTCCATTAAGGACTGAAACATTTATTTTAGTAATTTATTTATACTAATTCATAAATATTGGGACATCACTTGGAAAGTTTCATAAAAATCTCTTTTCAACACCATCTCTCTCCAGCAATCAAACATATTTTTAATTTTTTAGTCCGATCTTCCAAAATACTGATCCGCTTGATTTCAATAAAGTTTTTTTCGTCACTTAAAATATTATTTGAGACCCTTTATGTAGGCCTTTTCTTAACTTCAGTCTTGCCACAGTTTAACAGAAAACATATTAAGGGCAATCATTACTTAACACATTCTATACAAGGAAATAATCAGAAAATACAATTTATATATGTTTCTTTTGAATCTAGAATTGAAAAAAGGGTGTTTTTGTAAAATAAAAAATTTAATATATTACAGTTTTAAGATGTATTTCTAACAGAAGAATTGAACTTATTGAAGATGCGTTAATTATTACTTTGCTAATTTAAATTTTAATTATTTCACAATAAAACATCAATCAACTCAATACAATATTTAAAAAAAAAAATTTCTGTGGAATTACTGTATGAAATTTTCCCTTTTCCTTATGAAAGGAAATAGGAAAATTTTCCATTTCATTTCTTTTGAATCTACATAAATCTAGTTCCATTACCTTTTGTTAAAAACAAATCAATCAAACAATAATTTCTGAAAATTTAATGTATATCAAGTCACTATACATTTCAACAAAGGTTAGTCAAATTAATACAAATTCAGTTACATAATTATGATTTACATTTTAAGAACAAATTCCTCATTTTAAACATCAGAAATAATCAATGCAAATTTTTCAATGCGTTACTTATAAAACTTTATTTATTTATTTATTTATTTATTTATTTATTTATTTATTTACTTATTTATTTATTTATTTATTTACTTGTTTATTTATTTATTTATTTATTTATTTATTTATTTATTTATTTATTTATTTATTTATTTATTTATTTATTTATTTATTTATAG
This sequence comes from Parasteatoda tepidariorum, assembly GCF_982258835.1. Taxonomy (NCBI): domain Eukaryota; kingdom Metazoa; phylum Arthropoda; class Arachnida; order Araneae; family Theridiidae; genus Parasteatoda; species Parasteatoda tepidariorum. Next base: position 41,294,399 of record NC_141765.1, read on the forward strand.
TTTAATTTCATAAGAATATATATGATATTTTTTTATCATTTCATGTAAAAAAAAATTATAAATAGATTATAAACGAAGTAAAATTACAAAACTAAGAACCACCATCGATAAATAAAAATATTTTTTAATTAATCTATCAAAAACTTTGAAAACTCAAAATGAACGTAATAAAGTTTTTAAATCGTTTAAATCCATTTCATCTTTATTGAAAATGAATGAATATTCAATTTTCGCCAAGTAAGGTTTCAAAGATAATTTAAACTTTAGAAAAGTTTTATTACAAATTACTAATATTTGCTATTTCACATTTTTAGAGATGTGATATCAATAATCACAAAATTGCCTTTATCCCAAATTATAATTTTTTTTTACTTGCAATGATTTCAAAGTGTCATATTTATTACACTCATTCATGATTATTATATACAGTCAAACCCCGCTATACTGAACACGGTTTATAGTGAACTCCCGGATATAGTGAACGAAATGCTCGGTCCCGTGCCTTGCTATACACGTATAATGTTATTTTTTGTGGATATAGTGAACCAAAAGAGTGAGAAATTTGGATATAATGAACTTTTTTCTGTCTTCAACTGATTTTTTTTATTCATTTTTTGTAATAATTTTTAAATTTTTACTTTAAAATAAATACATATATCTATTTTTAAAACCATCCATAGAGGGGAATTTAGCGATAAGCTTCTTTTATCTAACTTTCCCATCCCTAAACAAACCAAGCAGATATTTCCAACCCAGGCAGATAATGCACCTGTAAGGTGTCAGTGGGATCAATATGCATTTTCTGTCAGAGGGAATGAGTAAATTATTCATTATTGGTCAAAGGATTGGACACTAATATGTGTTGATAAGGTCCTCGTTTCAACTCCTTCTTGCTCTCAGTTCGGTTAAAAAAAGCCTGCAAACAAGTGTCTCAAATTTCACTATGGCGAGCAGTGAACGTAAAACGTTTTCCACTGATGATAAAATGGGCATAATCAGAAAAATTGCAAATGAATGCAATCAAACTGATATTTGTAGGGAATATAAACTATACAAATCTGCAGTTTGTATCATATGGAAATATGGGCAATTAATTATTTCTGCTCATGAAAAAAATTTAGATGGCAGAAAAAAGTTGAGAAAAGCAGATCACAAGGATGTTGAAGAAGCATTACTAAAGTGGTTCACCAATCGAAGAAGCCGCAATCTTCCATTATCTGGACAAATGTCGATGAATTTGCAAAGTGATTTTATGTGACTACTTTTATGTGCTCAAATGGCAGGTTGGACAGGTTAAAAAAGCGGAATAACAGAAATTCAGGAAAAATTATCTGAGAATCGGGAAGTGTTTCCATATCTGATGTTGAGGATTGCTCATCATCTAAAGCAGTGTTCCTTAACCTTTTTGATATAATGGACCCCTTTTAAAAATTTTTAAGAAGTCCCGGACCACCCCCTGTGAAAAAAATAATTGCAAAAAACGTCAATTATTAGAAAAAATTTAATTTTATTATTTTAATAGTATACAAAATTTTTAATGTGAAGGCTGCTGCTGCTCTTCCTTACTTAACAAATTGAATTGGGGGATGGTTTTCAACAAAGCAAACGGGCATATCATGTTCAACATTCAATCGATTTCGATGTTATATTTTTATTGTCACAACTGTGGAAAATCCTGCTTCGCAAAGATACACTGTAGCAAACGGAATTATAGCTGCCATAACTCGCTTAACAAGCAATGGGTAGGCTTCCAAACGTTTTAAAAATTAGGAGTAGTCAGCGGACCCCCAAAATATAACTCATGGACCCCGTAGGGGTTCATGAACCACAGGTTAAGAAACTCTGATCTAAAGATTACTAATTTTTTTTTTTTTTTTTTTTTTTTTTTAAGATGAAGAGTAATGAAAAATAACGCATTTTTTGCTGCTACATAATATTTTTCAGTCATTTATTTGAATAATGCCCAATAAAAAGGAGGAGTTTGGGAAACATTAGTTAATTTGCCTGCGTAATGGATATAGTGAACTTCCTGTTATAGTGAACCAAAACTTCGGTCCCTTGAAGGTTCACTATAGCGGGGATTGACTATATTACAAAATGCTTGCTTTTTCTACTGACATAAATAATCACCTTGGATTATCATGATGATTATGAATGATGATTATGGTTATCTTGGGTAATAATCATAATCATCATTCATTCTCCTGGAACCGAATCATCTTCTGTAACAACAATTAATTATAATTCATTCCGCTTGATCAGTAGAACCTGTCAAACATAACCAGATGCTAATGATACTTTCAATTTCCATTTTAATTTCATCATACGCTCTATTAATTTGACTTCTAAAATGCTCGTTTTTCTAATCTGTGTGAATTAATTTAAGATGGTCTTTAAATATTAGTTAAAATACATGCTTCTGGCATTTTTTTCACTTTATTTGAATTTTTTGAAACAAATATAAAAGAAATATTCTAGTTATCTATCTAACATATTTCGCATCTCTAACGTATTCGCAAACCGCATACTCTTTCTCGAAGAAAAAAAGGAATCATAACGAAATCAATGTTATTGTAAACCTTTTTTATCTAAATTTTCTTACTTTATAGTCTGAGTCTGAAACAGTATTAAATAAAAGTGCTTTAGTATACAATTTTATTTTTTTTCAAGATTAAATAAACTAATTTGATTTTGAGAGATGGGGCTGAAAAACTCATCTTCCCACGGTTGCGACAGGTAAATTATACCATTATTAGCATTACTAACAATAATAACTATAGATTTCCAGAATTTTAATTTTTTAAATTTAAATTTCTTACTTGTTTAAATTTAAATTTCTTACTTGATTTCCTGCTTGATGATGAGCATTTCAATTAACATCGTAATGTGATTTACTAACTTACCTTTAATTTATACCTTTAATTTCGAAAATGAGCTTTTGCAGATGAACTGAAGATGAAAAATGCATCCTACTTTTCTTAAATTCCAAATTAATTTGGAATTTCGCAAAGTTGTTATTTTTCCCCTTTATTAACGAATATCAATCTCCTAAATATCTTGCTTTTTATGCTGATTAACCAACATATTATTTTGATTTTTTTAGTTTTTTTCTTTTTGTTTAGTTTGTTTCATCTTAATACAAATCACCTCTTGTATGCTTCATGGTATTTCAACACGGAAGAGCAATTACATTATGACCACCCTCCATCTATAACAATGGGCTCGCCCAGGTTTTTATGGTTTCTCGAGCAGGAACAATTTTTTCATGGGGAACATTAGGACCCATAATCCTCATAGAACAATCCCTGATGTCTGTTAGCTACTTAAACATAGTTGCAGACCAGGTTCACCCATTCATGGCAACAGTTTTTCCTGCTGGGGATGGTGTTTACCTACAGGATAATGCACCATGTCATAAGGGTCGAATCGTCGATGAACATTCCAGTGACTTTCAAGTCATGTCTTAGCCTCCAAATTCACCTGACTTTAATTAGATAGAGCATTTGTGGTCCTACTTGGAAAACCAAATTCATGCTGCCTCGCTACCCCCTCGCAATGTGAGGGAATTGCAGGACCAGTTGGTGAGCGCTTGGTACCAGATACCTCAGGCTACCTATCAGCACCTTATGGAATCAATGCCACGGCGGGTGCTAGCAGCTTTGCTAACACCCTGCTAATAACATGTGGTCCTACATGTTATTAGCAGGGTGGTCAGGTGGTCATAATGTAATGGCTCTTCGGTGTATATATATATATATATATATATATATATATATATATATATATATATATATATATATATATATATATATATATATATATATATATATATATATATATATATATATATATATATATATACAGTCAAACCCCGTTAACGCGAAATCGCTTATCACGAAATTTCGCTTAACGCGAAATAATTGTTAGGTCCCGTCGATCGAGTCTGAAGAATAGTGTTAATTAATTCTTTTAACGCGAAACCCAAATCGCAAAATACCGCTTAAGACGAAAAGAATTTTTTTCACTCCAAGTCAAAATTTCTTCTTTTACAAGAGTTTGGAATTAGTGTTTTGAAATTTCTACTCCTACCCTCGAATCGAGGTCCCATCCTTTCATAATTATCTCTTTTGATTGGTTGCTGCTATTCTGTTTCGGAATGTTCTTTGCACGTGCGTGGAAGGGGGTGGAAAGGTGCATAAGCACACATGATCGTGGTAGAGTCCGACTGTCAGTTGCCCTTGAAATTTCGTAAAAATGAGTCGAAAACAGCAGTCCTTGTCCTTAGAGACTAAACAAAAAATTTTGAATGAAGTTTGTAATGGAATATTAAAGAAAACAGAGATCGCGACGAAATATGGATTTCCCAACAGCACGCTATCTACGATTATAAAAAATCGTGAAAAAATTGAAGTCGCATATGCTATCAATCAATTTGAGCCAGCTAGAAAGCGAATGAGAACAGGGAGAATTGAGGAGATCGAAGTAGCGCTTTTGCGATGGGTGCGTGAAGCAAGGAGTCAGAATCTGCCTTTAACGGGTCATGTATTGCAAGAAAAAGCAAAAGTTTTTGCGGATGCTCTCGGCGTGACAAATTTCGCATCTTCAAACGGTTGGTTAACACGATTCAAAAAGCGTCATGGAATTGTGTGTCATAAAATCTGTGGCGAAGAAGCAACTGTAGATAAGGAGACTGTGGAATCATTTTTGTCTGAAAAGTGGCCTGCTCTTAGGAAAAATTACGCGCCACGTGACATTTTCAATGCTGATGAAACGGGACTCTTTTTTCAAAGCATTGCCCTCCCGTACATTGAGCATTAAAGGAGAAAAATGCTCCGGCGGAAAATGCTCTAAAGAGAGAATTACTGTTTTGGTCGCTTGTAATATGGATGGGACCGAAAAATTGCCCTTGTTTGTCGTAGGTAAATCAGCGAACCCACGTTGTTTTAAGAACTTAAAAACTTTACCCGTTGTATATGTTTCAAATAAGAAAGCCTTGATGAATAAAATGCTTTTTAAGAAATGGTTAACAGACTTGGACAGGAAACTATTTCGGGAAAAAAGAAATATTTGTTTGATGCTTGACAGTTGTAGTGCTCATAATGATATTCACGGACTAAAAGCGATTAAATGTGTTTTTTTACCTCCTAACACCACAGCAAAACTTCAGCCGTGCGATCAAGGTATCATTCATAGCTTGAAGGTGCAATACAGAAAAGAAATGGTACGCAAGATGATCCATTGCTTTGATAATAAAATTACATTTTCTGTAAATCTATTAGACGCAATGAGATACTTAAAATGTGCTTGGAACAATGTTTCTTCTGAAACAATTATAAACAGTTTCAAGTGCGGTGGGTTCACAGATGGAAAAGAAATGAATCTTCAAGAAATAAGTGAAGCAAAACCAGAAACGTTGACTAATTTGATCGAAGAAGCGGAAAAACGCGGGATTCTATCAGCCCCTTTGTTCAAAGACTACACCACTATAGACGAAGATTTGCTAACATCGGATATAACCACCGATCAAGACATAATCGCTGAACTATCGGCGAAAAATGATGATGTCGACATGGATACAACTGATGAAGAGTCCGATATTGAACAAGAAAATCCAGTTACTTTAAATGAGGCGACATGTGCAATGAAAGTAATTAATCGTTTCCTCATGCAACAAGAAAATGCTATGGATGCATTAGATAACTTAGAACATATAAATGACTTTATTAATAAGTGTTATCTTAAGAAATTAAAACATAAATCAATAACTTACTTTTTTCAACCTTGATTCCGTAACGGATAAATAAATTCGTAATTTGGCGTTCAATTCACTTCATTATTTCTTCTCCAAATTTCAAGTTATTTTTAAATGTTCATTGTTTTTAGTATTTTTAATTTTATGTTAAATTCACTTAAATTTGCAATATGTCTTCATTAGTAACTTTTAAGAACTGTAATATATAAGTAATTGTTTAGTAGTTCAATAATTGTTGACTAGATGCCGCCACTACCTAAACGGTTAACACGAAATTCGGTTAACACGAAAAATTTCGGTGGTTCCGACGATTTCGTGTTAACGGGGTTTGACTGTATATATATATATATATATATAAATTTAAGAAAGACAAAACAGGGAAGGAGAGAGAGATTACATCAAAGCCCGGAGCGGGATTCGAATTCGGGACCTTTCTGGCATGAGGTCAGCTCTCTCACTGTCATATGGGCCGATTGGCCCTCTCCACCCTTTCTCATAATTATTACCGGCGTTGAGCAGCCGACCCAATTCTGAGTTTAAAACTAACAATGTTCAACTCCATAGCGTTGTAATTTTGAACCCAATCCAGAAGACAAGGGAACTCCTGGATCAAGCGTCGGAACAAACTAGCCCCCATGAACGACTTTTTGAATAGAACTAAACCGCATTTGCGTTACATGGAGAGGAAAACCCCCAAAACGTGGGATTCTAACCCATGATCTGTCCACCACTTAGATTATTTTATGTCAGGATTGTGATCGGTGCGCGCCGGGAGCAGAATTCCTATCAACTGACCTTCGCTGAGATTCGAACCACCATCACTTTATTGGATGGTGAATACTCTATCCCTTGAGCCATCGTTGATCTCCCCCTTTTTAATAGGGATTTTTGGGATACGCATTGCAAGAGATTCCCCGTTGAGTCCTAATCACGTGGTATAAAAGGAAAAATTAATAATTTTAAGTGGCTCTTCTGATCTAGGTGGCACGATTCTTTACTTCCATGAAGAGAAAACTTTTTATAATAATTTTTTTCTGAAAAAATGTGCTTGCGCTTCTAAATGTTTGAAATTAAATATATATGGAAAAAAAGAAAGATATTCCAGTCAAAGAATTTGAAAGAACTTCTTGTAAATACTTAAAAAATATTTTTAAAGGGTTGCTTTAAAAAAAAATGCAGGAGTTTTTGCAATGGAATAAATAAATTTTTATTTCGAGAGATTATTCCTTTGGAATTAAAACGCGTGAATGAGCGAATATTAAAATTATTTTATTCTAAGGAAACATTTAATAGAAAGTAAGTATTCTTTACAGTTTTTTGCGTGTAATACAGTGCTCGTGCAGAAAAATTGTGACTCAAATTGTTGATCGTTTTCATACTTCTTGAGAATATTATTGCATTCTAAATTTAGTTTGACGTTTTTTCAACAGAACAATTCACAACAACTGTATTCTCAAGTTTTTCAACTCTACTTGTGTAAGTAAAATCAACCAATAAAGCATTAGAATAGGGTCAAGATAATTTGGTTCGCAATGCACAGTACGCCAAAAAAAAATGGACAACCCTAAATAACTTTTAATCTCATGGTCGAATCTGTACGTTCTGGGACTCTATCTTAATGGTTCGATGAGGTGACCTCAAATATGCTAATTATTTCGTACAGACGGTATTTTAAGATATGAAATCAGACACAAAAAAGAACATTCTCTGAATAAACATACCTTTTCTTCGACGAATATCCTTACTTAATACCTTTTCTTCTGACCCTTAAGATTAGTCGCAATCTGGGAAATATGATCCCCTTAGTTTGGTCAGGAGAGTGATCCAAAGTTTGAACACCTTAATGTTAATTTAATTTTTTGCTTAGTTAACCATTTCTTGAGAACTTTTTATGCGAATTGAAACATTTTATTTTTACTAAAATTTATTTTTTAATATAAATAATAAATATTTACGATAATTTATTTTTTGCATGAAATTATCTTTGAGTAAATTATAAAATAATATGACATAATAATTCAATAATTGTGTGCAAAAATTTTGAAATTCGCTGAAGAAGTTCTCGAAAAATGGTGAAACACGCAAAAAGTAAAATTAGCATTAAGGGTTCAAACTTTGAACCGTTCTCCAGACTAAACTATTGGGACCATATTTCCCAGATTCCGGCTACCCCCTATATCTTGGGGGTCAGAAATCCGAATCCGTCGAAGCAAAAGGTATGTTTATTCAGAGAAACTACATTTTAGTGCCTGATTTCTCAACTTAAAATTACGTCTGCATTAATTAATTAGCATATTTGAGATCACATCCTCAAATCATTATGATTGAGTCCTAGAACTTAAAGATCCGATCATAGCTAGTTAGGGTGGTCAGTTTATTTATTTATTTATTTATTTTGAGCACTGTACTTTGAATTTCTGTAATTGTTACTGATGCTGTGATAGCTGCTGATATTAGGATCCAAATTAAAAGGCATACGAAATCCTAAAACAGCAAAATTCTAGCAGAATACAACTCATAATAGAAATGAAGGATCTCCAACAATGCAAATTTGGCTACTGTCTTTCAACCAAATTTACTATCTTTTAACCATTTATGTTTATTATCATACATTGATTATCATAAATTAGGTAAAAATCCCGAAAAGGACCATTACTCAAAAAGTTACGCTTAGAATTTAATGAAATGGGCAACTTTATAGTGCAGATAATATAAAAAATAGCATAAAAAGTATTAATAAGCAATTATGGTGCTACAGAAATTAGCGTAAGTATGAAATTAGTAAATCGGAGGTGTCAGTTTAGAATAAAAAATTTACCTTCAGTAGGGAGTATAATCACTTCTATCAGCAATACAGCACATACCGCTATATGTGATGCTTTTAATTATGCAGTCTACCTGCTTCGTTGGGCGAGCCAATGTTATTGCAAAGAAGCGGCAGGCTTGGCAGGGGTTTGAAGAGTAAGATTGAGAGCAGCTAAACGTCTTCCTAAAGCAGTCCAAACATGCTCAATAAGATTTAAGTCCGGTGATCAAGCCGGCCCCTCCATGAGCTGAATTGTTTGTTGTTGAAGTTAATCATCCAAGATGCGAGCCCTGTGCCGCGTTGCGTTATCGTCCTATATCACGAAATCATCACCTATTGCACCAACATAAGGGTGCACATAAAAAATGTCATCTCTATACATGTAAGAATTCACAGTTCCACGTGGAAAGACATGTAAGCCTGTGCGTCCACCCAAAGAGATATCACCCCACACACAGACACTGTCTCCTTGATATGCTGCATGTCTTTTGCAGATGAATGATATCGGGCCCCAGGCTCTCTCCAAATCAAACAATGCCTACTATCGCTTTGGGGTCTAAACCTGGACTCATATGTAAAGAAAACAGCCCTCTATTGGTGAGTGGACAAATGTATTTGTTACTGCACAAACCTCAAACATTCCCTTCTATTGGTGTGACGAAAGTGGTACTCAAATGACTGGTCGCTTAGCGAACAAACCACGTTCGTGAAGCCTTCTACGCATAGTAAACGTTGACACCAATCTTCCGGTGACTGCACAAAAAGAGGATCTGAGCTGACTCGAAGTTGCGGATCTATTCCCTCGTGCACATAACGATAAATAACAATCATCGGCTCCCGTCGTAGCATTTGGCTGTTCTTGGCTGAACAATATGGATGTAGAACTTATGGTTAGAAATTGTTGCCAAAGTCTATGAACTAGAGAGAGACACATTTAGCCTTGGCTGAACCACTTGGATGCCAAACTTATGGTTAGAAATTGTTGCCAATGTCTATGAACTAGATTAAAGGACTCACATTTAGCCATCTGGCCACTTCTAACTGATTTTGCCCTGCCTCTAGTCTTCCAGCAAATTCCCATTGCAGTTTTTCTGATAAATGATGCCTGGAGGTCATTATTACATTCTATCTCAGATTTCCAATTTCAGAAACACAGCGAAATTCACTGTCTTGCAATCAACATACAATTTTACGCTCATTGCAGATGACGTCATTCCATTGCAGACAAACTAATATTATTAACACAGTTTCAATTAGCAACTCCTATTTGACAACATATTCAAATTTCATTTGGATTGGCTTATTTTCGGGAGAATTATCGCTAAGTAATTTTGTTAACTTTTTGCAATTTTTCCTTAATTTATGATAAGCAGTGTACAGCTACAAGTACTGTCTTTACTATTTACAGCCATTTCATTATTTACTGTGTTCATTGTCCACACAAGGAAAACGTTGAGCCAAATAGCCTCAAAATACAATGGATACAGTAACCCAAAATTATAGGCGGTAATGAGAGCGTAGCGCTCCTTCTGTACAAAACACTATCCATAAGTATCAAAATTAATGTATAATAAATAAGTATTAATAAAAAAGTAGAAAGTATAAAATAGACTTGCTTTTTTGTTAAATTCTTCTTTTTTATGTAATAGTGTTTTGTTAAATACTTGATAGTTGACATACTCAAAAAAGAAATAAACAAATAAAAAGATTCAGATAAAAATTTAAAAAACTGCTTTTTCTATGGATGCATGACTGAACGTAAGCAATAACACAGTTCTTAAAACTGTGAGAAATATGAAGAAAAAAAAATAAACTTCTAGTGTATCCCTCGCTTATGTTACATTTACAAGGCGGTGTGTGAACTTGTTTAAATTCTAGGAAATTTTATTATTGTGATTTGTGTTTAAATTTACGTGCAAAATTTTATCATTTATAAGAGTTTATAATTCTAAATTATCATTTTTATCATTTATAAAAGTTTATAATTCTGTAATCTATAAATTCTAAAAGGTAGTGAGCCTTAAATACGTTAAGGGAAACTATTATTACAACATAATTAAAGCGTAATGTTTGCCATGTTTTAAGTGCTATCTTCTATTTAACTATATTTATGAGAAATATAGCCGATTGTTATTTTTTGGGTAACGTCATAGCATGCTTGTAAAGTTGTCCATTTAGGTCTTTTGCTAAAATTAAGCGGATTAAAGCCAGAGTTTAAATGAAAGAACTCGTTTTATTGTCAACAATGCATGCATATTAATATTGGTTGGCGAGCTTTTTCAAACTTTTCGGTGTAAAAATAAATCGGATATAGTAACCCGGAGAAGTTACGACAAATATTAACCCCTAGCTCCACCTGTGCTTACGGTTATCCATGCATTTTTCTCTATCATAATTGTGTGACTTCTTTATTTCGCAATCTCAAACTAAAATATTTTACAAAATTAGTCGTTACCATTTCTAAAAACAAAACTTTCTTTTAGAATGCTTCTTTTTTTTTTTTTTTTTTTTTTTTTTTTTTTTTTTTTTTTACTAAATTGCAAATTGTAGACTCAAAAATTTCGATAATTTATTTTTAAATTCAAAAATCTCCTTTCAGAAAACAGAGTTTCATATCTTTGCGTGTTATGTTATACTAAATTCTAGTAATAAATTCTCTGCAATTGAATTTTTGTTTTTATAACTTTTTTATACTGAACCCAACTCAGAAGACAAGGGTGCAAAGTAGCCGCTCTTTATTTCCCATTTAAGTATTTCAAGTTAGAATTTTTAATTCTACAATTTCGCTGCTTTCGGTCTAGCCATAAGAGTTAATCATGATTTTTTATTATTATTACATATTCGTTTTGGTAGATTTTAGTGCACGATACAAATATTACGCTGCAAATGTTGGTACGAGATGTAAATATTTACTTTTAATTAAACAATTTTTCAGTTACGAAATATTCTCCCTTGTTTTTCGATTTGATGCCGGATTTTATTTATTTCTTTATTTATCTTATAATTAACTACTGTGCATGTAAATTCGCTAAGCAAAAGTCATTCGAAAGAATTTTTTTTTTTTTTCCCTCGTATCGCATAAATTTCTTAAAAACATTTTGAATTAGAATGAATCGCATTCATTCGGATAGTTTAAAATATTATTGGAATAAAGAAAAAAAAAGTTTGTATAATAATAACCAAATGAATATAACTAAATATCTTTACAAATACTTAGCTAATATTTAATGAAGAATCTAAAACAGCGAAAACAATATACTTTGGAGTTTTTTTTTCCCTTACAATTTGTAATTAACCATTTTACTAAAAATAAGTATTTTTAAAATCTCAAAATTCAAGTTGAACAAATTAGGAAATAAATAAAGCGTTTCTCATATTCAAGTATTTTTTAGTAAAATTCCTGACAAAAGTTTTTAATAAATTTTACTTTTTAAATTTAAGTTTAATTTTAAATTTTATTTAAAACAAACAAATTTCATTAATGCAATATTTCATAATTTCAAAAAATAAATTAATAAAATGTTCTACTATATTTCAAAATAGAAACTAATATATTTAATCGAACTTATTTAATTAGCAAGACACTAATTTATTTAATTGAATTATTATATGAAACAATAAATTTGTGAAGGAAAAAATTGACTGTGAAATGTATTCATAAAATATCTAGATAAATGTTCAAAAAATATTTTTAGTAGTGGTAGAAGTATTTTATTTTCGTCTCACTAGAACTGCACTATGAGCTATTGGCGACGGTCTAGGATACATCCGTGAAGATGATCCGAAACATGCATTACAATTTTGATCCCCTGCTTTGGAAGTCAATCCTAGTTCTAGTCGATCCCAACATTAAAAATATTCTATTCGAGCGTTCGCTTTCACGAGCAAATTGCTAGGTGAAAGACTTCCAATAGTTGAGAGGAAAAATAGAGATCGCCGTCCATTAGCAAAATCAGTTTTAAAGCCCCAGTTTACAGGTTTTTATTAGGTTTAAAAACATGTCATCAGAATGAATTCATTTTTCCATACTTATCTCGTCTGACAGCTGCGAGTTTAGAGCTCCATATAAGGGAGTATTCACACTGCATGCAAAAATTTCGTGTATACGAATTCGGGGATGACAATGAAAATCTTATTGGTGAGATATATCCCCCCCCCCTCCTCAAAAGAAACTTACTAATACGGTTCGCGTTCAGATTTCCAAGTTCGGATTAGAAATGTTTGCACTTGCAGTGTGTCTACTTCCTAAGACGAACTGCTCGCACATGAAGGGCCAACGGGACAGTTCCCCGACACGGAGCGTTTGGAGCCCGCTATAAACTGTTCTGACGATGCCGTTCGAAAACAGACTGAAAAGTTTAATCGATTTTCATCTTAAAGAAGAGTGTAGATATTCTTTCCTTTTCCTTACAAATAAATTATTTTGTGTAGAATTTAAATGTTTTGAAAACAAATTTTTCATTCTAATATAATTGTTTTGCAGCATTGAACAGACAAATAGCGATCGAAATGGACAAAGGAGGCTAAGAGCAGAACTCTCTATCTATAGAAACACTTCGCATGTTTTTACCCCTAGCGTGTGGACAGTCATAGGAGAAGGAATTATGTTAGTTTATTCATCTTGATTTTCAAACAGACTAAATTTTTTTAAGTCGGAAAACTATATAGAACTCAAACTTGCATTAAACATAGTTCTCAAAAAAGCTTCGTGGGAAATTTTAGAAAATTTTTTGACAATTTAATACGAAAGTTTTAGATGGTTGACCATGTAAAGGTAAGCACAGATGGTGTAGGGCAGTGTTTCCCAAAGTGTGGTACGTGTACCCCCAGGGGTACGGGAACAGTTCAGCGGGGGTATGTTTCTTATGCGAAATATCTTACAACAAACGAAAATTCCTTTTAAAAAACAAAGCTAGCCATGAAAATTTATGATTACGTATTTTTCTATTGGCTATTTTTTGCAGAGTTAGCAGTTAATAATTAGTGGTGTCAACAGTCAATTGTGATTTTTAACTTTTGTGGAGTAAAAAATACATTTTTTTACAGTAAAAAATACATTCATTTTTTAATTAGGGGTACAAAGCGTTACGAAAAATTTAGAAAGGATTCAGAAAAGTCAGAAGTTTGGGTAACACTGGTGTAGTGGTTAAAATTCGTCGTAAAACTTCTGGGTTACTACTTCTGATTGATTTTTGTGGCCAAACTTGAAAAAGCGCGACATCCAATATTATTTCGTTTGTAGTGTTAACCATATGACACGTCCCTTTAATTAACTTCAACAACACAAATAACAAATGAATTCGGAAAAATTCGCAGGCGTGCAATGATATTTCTCCAAAAACTAAAAAATGACGACAATATAACGCATGTAGCGCAATTGAGGTATAACACACAAAACATGGCAAACTTTATACTTTATGTTGTGATCGATATTAGTTTTTTTTATTTGTTTTAGGCCCATGACCTGTTTGAGTTTATTAATTACAGAAAACTCTTGCGAATGGTAAAATTCGAACAAAAATCACAATAATAAAACTTTCTAGAACATTAAGCCTATTTATTATGTGTTTAAGCTAAGAACTCCTCCCGCCACAATGTCTGAGGCCGTCTGATTCTATGGAAACAGGAATGGAAACATTTTAGGGAGGATAGCTTCACTCTAGAACTAACACACGAACGAAAAAGAACTTCCTTTTCTTCCGCCGCTGAAACCACTCCAAAACCGTGACCTCGCACCCTTACTTGAAATAGTCCTACCTCGTTACCATGGTCACTGCCACAGGTCCGGACGAATGTCTGAAAGAGTTCTTATTTTAGACAAACTATACACATCGCTTCGCAAGCATAACAAAAGCGGAAGGATGCAACGAAAGTTTTCCAAATTTCTTCTAGTTTTAAAAAGCTTCTTATTATTGAAATTCAGTCAACCATCGATTTGGAAGGAGAAAATATAGTATATTGGTATACAAATGAGTATAGCAATGATAAATGGGAAGACTCAAAACATGGAGGTTTTCTTCCGAGATTGCGTATTCGAGCGTTGCGATCGAGAATATTTCTTAACAATATCTCATTAAAAAAAGTCTCGCAGTGGACTGATCGTAAAGACGCGGTTCCCAGTAGAGCACCGAAGTCGAGCATCACTGGCTGCGGTTAGTAAGTGGGTGGGTGACCACTTTGATCAGCCTGAGTTGGGACCGAGGGTGCCGGATATTGGTCCTCGTTAAACTCTTCTACCATGAAGGAGGATCAAACGCCAATAGCCAGTAAATAAAGTAAATACCTACCTATCTTCTAAATAAACATTCATATATAATATGCATTCAGAAATTGAGAATTTGATTGGTACATTTGAAGTAAAACGGTCGAATTAAATTAAGAAGGAATACTCCTTAAGTTAGTAAATATCAAGAATTGTATTTAATTCTTTTTTTGGATTTTAACTTCTTTATTTAGTTGAATTTTCTGAAAGAAATATTAATAATATTAATAAGAGAATCATTACTAAATAAGTAGTAGTTGTAGTTGTTCATTTACGTCGCACTAGAGCTGCACAATGGGCTATTGGCGACGGTCTGGGAAATATCCCTGAAGATGATCCGAAGACATGCCATCACAATTTTGATCCTCTGCAGAGGGGATGGCACCCCCACTTCGGTAGCCCGACGACCTACACGCGAAGTCGAGCACTTTACGGTAGAACAGTTTAACGAGGACCAATACCGCACACAATCGATCCCTACGCAGGCTGATCCAAGTGGTCACCCACCCGCACACTGACAGCAGCCAGTGATGCTTGACTTCGGTGATCTGTTGGGAACCGTGTCTTAACGATCAGTCCACTGCGGGACCATTACTAAATAAAAAAAATTATTCGTGATTGCAAAGCTCGAATATGCCGTCTGGGGAGAAGACTGGGTCTATGTCCTGACCCTTCCCTTCCCTCTCCTCCTCTTCTCGTAGTTGTACAGGAAATATTCCTTTGCTTAATATTTTTTGTTACAAGTAAAAAATATTTTTTTTAATTTCCCATGATATTTTCTTTCAGAGCTATGTTCAATGTAGCTTTCAGTTCCACACAGTTTCGGAATTTGAAAGTTTTAATGTATATTTGAAAGTCATGAGGGAAATTAACGTACTTCCTTCTTCGATGATTTCCCACACGCTAATGGTGAAAGCATGCAAAGTGTTACCATAGGTAGAGAGTTCTACTATACCCCACATGTAGCCCATTTCGATCTCCAAATGCGTGACGTGGAGGCAGGTTGGTATTTTATATACGTCACATTAGTGGAGCACCTTGGACTATCTGCGATCGCAACGCTCGAATATGCAATCTAGGGAGAATTTCGGTTCCATGTCTTTACACTCCCTCTTTCTCCTCTCCACCTCTTCTCAGTTGTATAAGAATCTGCTACGATATTTTCCACTTCCATAACATTTTTCGTATTTAATTGTTAAAAATATTTTCTAAACTTTCCAAGAGACTTTCTTTAAAACCTATATTTAATGCAGTTTTGAGTTTCATATGGTTTTCTGATTGAAATTTTTTTAATTTATTTGAAAATAAAGACAAAAACTAACGTACTTCCTTCCCCAATGACTGTCCACACGCTATTGGTGGCAGCATGCGAAATATTGCCATACATATTGCCTATTTCGATCGCCAATCAGCGACGGTCAGAGACACATCCTTGCCTATGACCCTCTGCAGAGGGAATGGCACATTTCGTTCCTGACTGTCTGCGCGTGATGTCGAGCATTTTACAGTAGAACAGCTTACAGAGGACCGATACCGCGTACTCTGGATCTCAATCAGGTTGATCAAAATGGTCACCCACCCCCTGACTGATCGCAGCTTTACGATCAGCCCACAGCGGGACTGCGTCTCGGGAAATGTATGAATGGATAGTTAAATCAATTGAAGCATCGATCGTTAAATGATTAAAAACTGCTAACTGCTATTCGTCAAATTCCTCTAAGGCAGTGCCGTAACTTCATCCCTCGCGGCCCTGGCGCAAACATTTTTGGCGGGGGCCCTTTCAAAAACTTTCAGTACTCCATCTCAAACCGCCATTTTAGCTATTTATGTATTATGTTCGAGAATATATTTATGAAAACAAGTTATTTGCACGCATATAAATTTGACTGCAAAACATTGTAAGTTTTAAACATGACAAAATTCCAAAATTTCAGAGGAATAGACTAATCCTGAGAAATTAAATTTTAAAAAAGTCGTACTTATAAAACTCGATTTCTCAGGAACTAATGCACTATTCAACCAATTTTGTTCAAATTTGTATTTTCCATGTGGAATTCGATACTTTAGAATGATACAAAAAAAACTGTATGCCTTACGATTCAAAAGTTTTCAGACTATTATTGTCCCAAAGAGGACTGATCGTTAAGACACGGTGTCTGCGTAGGGACCGAGAGTGTGCGGTATTGGTCCCCGTTAAACTCTTCTACGATAAAGTGCTCGACTTCGGATGCAGGTCACCGGGCGGGGGTGCCATCCCCTCTACAAAGGATCTAATCTCAAGGGATGTTTCCCAGACCGTCGCCAATAGCCTATTGTGCAGCACTAGTGCGACGTAAATGATCAACATCAGACTATTATTAATTAAAAAATAATAAATATTTACTAAAAGTTATTTTTTGCATGGAATTATCTTTAGATAACAGAATTTTATAATCGTGTGCAAAATTTTTTCAATTCCCTTAAAAAGCTCTCTATCTGTAGTGAAATCCAAAAAAATAAAATTAACATTTGGGGGTCCAAACTTTGGATAGCTCACCCGACCCAACTATTGGGACCATATTCCCCAGATTACAGCTACCTCCTATATTATGGGGGTTAGAAAATCGAATCTGTTGAACAAAAGTTATGTTTCTTCAGAGAAAGTATGTTTTTGTGTCTGATTACATAACTCAAAATAAAATATCGTGCACTAATTAATTTGCATATTTGATGTCACACCTTCGAATTATTAAGATGGAGTCTTAGAACGTGAAGATCCGATCATTAAATCAAAAGTTATTCAGGGTGGTACTTTTTTGGTTCACTGTACGTAAATGTTACCAATTTACGACATCTCACCGAGGGAATTTGACTTGGGGGAAAATAGCTATTCATGTTGTCCACTCCTGTCCCCCATGTCCACAGTAGCCTCCTTTTCCTCTAAATATAATGCTAATCATAAAATATTAATTTTATAAACCTGTTAAATCCGGTTACTATATCGTTAGGAAGGTCTTTTCAAGACAAAACCATTTTAAAAATTAAAATTATTTTTTAGTTTCAAATCTAAAAGTTTTTGATCGCGTTATGGAAACTGAAGGAAATTGTAGACTTTTTTTTTCTATCGGCACATGTACCCACATTTTAATTGAAAAAATATTCCTAATTGATCTATAGTCCTAATTTAAAAAATATTCAGAAATTGTTTCTCTATATACATCGATTAACAAAAACAAAGTTGCCTTACTCCAATATGGACAGGTCCCTAGAAAATCGTTCTTGAATATTTGGCCTATGTATTGATGACGCCATGTAATCGTATGTGACAAAATTATGACAAAGAGTAATAGTTTTTTTATGAAAGAGAAATGAGAAAAAGTCAAAGCATATTTGCTAATTAAAAGAAAAATTCTTTTTAATGGTTTGTCTTGGAAACGAATTTTAATTGCTGCGGATTTCTAAGCTGATATTCATAGCTTTTTTATTAAATTAAATGCGTTCTTTTATTTAATTAAATATGATTTTTTTTATATAAAATAAAGATTGCGTTTCACTTTTTAATGAAAACAAAATTGTTAAAAGCACAAAAAATTCGAAGTTTCAATTTAAAAAATTTAAAGGTCTTAATAATTTGAAAAATATAAAATAAGAACAAAATCCATGCACACAATAAGCAGTAAAATTATCAATTAAAGTATTTACTATACAAATGAAATTTTATATACGAACATAAAAAAAAGCAATTTTTATGTTACCATTCTTATATAAGAATTAGAACAGTATATAAATATAAAATTTAAATGTATTAAATGAGTTAATGCAAACATTTACTTACCTCCTTATAAATAAATTTACATTTGGTTTTCTTGTTTTCCAAAGAAAATTTTTATTAAGAATAGGAATTACTGATATCATGATTTATGTTTGATAAAAAGGAAGTTGCAAGTAATTTCAATAACTCTTAATTAAATTTAAATTTTAATTTCAAAAATTGAATAAAATAAAAGCTAACAGAAAATTTATATCTGAATTAAAAATGGCTAGTTTAAATGACGCACTTAAATGAGCTAAAAACTGGAATTTAACTGGAACGTTTTACGTTTGTCTCAGAAAAAATCTCTTGACAAAATGACCTAAGTAAATGTCAACAAGAGTCATCCCCTTGGATCCCTAAAAAGCTTACATCCGTTTTCCTAGAACATCTAGGTAATTGCTAGTTTAGGACAACTTAAGGGACATATAGATGGTACTGTAAATATATGACATTTTATAGAAGCACAAAAGAGCCCGGGGTCATAAAAATGATTAAGGCAATTTAAAGAAGCAAAAGGTCATTTTCCCATGGTGTAAAAGGAGATGGCTATTTTTTGAGGAATCAGATAACTGTGGGTCAACTCTGTGGGTGGTATGAAGGTTTTAACACCTTCATACCACCCACAGTCAAAAGATTCTTTAAAATATATCTATTTAGTCTCAGTGTAGGATGCATTTTTCAGGATGCAAAACAGTGGTACTTATTTTAGTTTTCTAAACACTTGTTATATTTTTTTATGATGTGCTCCTCTTCTCCTTTCGTATTTTAGTTTTAAATTTTTTTAATGAATTAAAAGTCGTATTATGTAGAAAAAAAATTAAACAAACCCGAGGTATTTTTCTTGTGGGGAGATTCTACTTCTATTGATTCTACTTCTAAAGATTTCTACTTCAATTTGGAAAATAGCTAGTAAATTGGAAAAAAAGTAGTTTCTTTTTCTAAAATTCTCAATTCTATTTTACCTTATTGTAGCGAATGTCAAATTTTCAGAAGGGGTGGCGCACATTATCTGCCATATCAATTAAATTTCAGAGGAAAATAAAGTTTTCGATTTGGAAAATAGCTTTCAAGTCGAAAATAAGAGTTAAATATATATTTTACTTGACTTTATTCCTACGAATGTCTGAATTTCAGAGGGAGTGAAATATATTCTTCGCCCCCTCACTTTAATTTAAGAGGAAAATAAAATTTTCCTTTTGGAAAATAGATTCAAAGTTTTATTTTTTAAAACAAAAAAAACTTTTACTGGACTTTATTATTTCAAATGTCTAAATTTCAGAAGATACAAAGCACATTTTAGCCCCCCTTACTTTATATCAGGAGAAAATAAAGTTTCCTATCCCTTTACTATAATTTAAGAGGAAAATGAAGTTTTCTATTTGGAAAATATCGTCGAAGCTATGAAACAAAACAATTTTTTTCTTCTAAAATGTCCTACTTTACTTGATTTTATTCTATTAATAACTAAATTTCTGAAGATGAGAAGCAAATTCCCCCCCCCCTGACTTTTATCTCAGAAGAAAATAAAGTTTTCTATTTGGAAAATAGATTCAAAGATGAAATTTTTTTTAGTTACCAATTTCTATTATTTTTTAGCACTTCGAAATTTCAAAAGGGGCGAAACACTATGTTCGCCCCCTCATTACTATTTCGGAAGAGTGAAAATTGGAAACTGGAAAATTGGAACATTAATCGCCCATAACAAAATAAAGTTTACTACTTGATGTTTAACTTTAAAGCTGAGAAAGAATAGCTTTTTTTTTTTTCTTCTCTAAAATTACCTATTTTAATGGACTTCGTCTTGGCGAATAACTAAATATCAGAAGAGGCAAGGCACATAAATGTTAGTGGAATATAAAGTTTTTTTATTTCAAAAATAGCTTCAAAATTGAAAAAAAAATTTAAATTTCCGATTTTACTTTATTTTTGTGAGTGTCTGAATTTCAGGAAGGGCGAAACGCATTGTTTGCCCCATCACTTAAATTTTAGAAAAGCCCTCTGCCTCCCCCTGGTTGGCACGCTACTGGGTCTGACGCTAGATAGTAGAGGAAACAACTAAGTAAACCAGAAGTGCAATATACAGAAAGTGTTAACAATCAACTACATGAAGCTGTGGCCTTTCCCCTTCTCTGCAAAGCGTGTTTGTTCTTTTGAGAAAGGGAAATAATTCGCGAAAAGGTGTTTTACCGTTTTTTACCCTTTCCTTTACGTTATAGTAGGTACGTAATTACTAAAAAGAAAATTTTCAGCAACTCTATATTAACACAATTTCTTTCCTACGCATATATAATTAGAGTACTGTATTTTGAAAAAACATGATGTGGTCTCTTTATGTGGGGCCCCCTTGACCGTCGGGGCCCTGACTGCCCCGACGTAGTTACGGCCCTGCTCTAAGGTAGAAGAAATTTGGAGCGGGCTCTGAAAATCCGTGTCCCGGAACAGACCCAATTCTTATTACATGCGAAAATCGCAAATGCCATATCAATGCGTTGAGAATTTGAATGATTACTTTTTTTGATCTTAAATATTTTTCACTCATCAGATTTTTATTTACACTTCCAATGAATTTCACATGTACGATCGCATGTAATGTAATTCGCGCATGAGCGAGAAGTTAAATTTTACATGTAGTTTCGTGACATTTTCATGCGCGTCCTGTCCCGCAGTGGACTGATCGTTAAGACACGGTTCCCAGCAGATCACCGAAGTCAAGCATCACTGACTACGGTCAGTGTGCGGGTGGGTGACCACTTGGATCAGCCTGCGTAGGGACCGAGGGTGTGCGGTATTGGTCCTCGTTAAACTGTGCTACCGTAAAGTGCTCGACTTCGCGCGTAGGTCGTCGGGCTACCGAAGCGGGGGTGCCATCCCCTCCGCAGAGGATCAAAATTGTGATGGCATGTCTTCGGATCATCCTCCGGGATGTTTCCCAGACCGTCGCCAATAGCCCATTGTGCAGCTCTAGTGCGACGTAAATTAACAACAACAACAACAACAACAATCATGCGCGTCCACGGCAATCACATATAGTGAGAATGCTCCATTAGTGAACTGTATTCCTCCGCGAAGAAGTCACCAATCAGTCATCAGCATAACTCATCCTTTTATAGATTCTGATGGGATATGCTTAAAACGCATGCAGTGATAACGGTTCCTCCACTTTCTCATGCACGCACTATTTGGGTGGTTTAAACTTTCCTTTAGCTTTGTGTCTCTATCCTACTCAATGTTCTTGGTGCAATCTATCCCACAATGCCCTGCTAGTGAAAGTGTATCATAACAAAAACTTGTCTGTAATGAATGAGAATTTATGAAAATGATTAACTAATGTAGTTGCAAGTATAATTTTTATTAACTCTAGATACTAATCCTTATAATCAAAACTTGTATTCGTTGCACATTATGTTATTTACCAATCTTACTTAGCTGCTGAAATTTTCAAGGTACAATTATTTTATGACTGAGTTTTTTTTTTTCTTCACAAAAATGAATTTATTATGTTTCTGACCTTGTCATTGTGTTGCTCTTCCATTTACTTTTTAATATTTAATTCCTGTCAGTAATTAACACTTATAAATTTCTTTATACGGGGTGGATCAATATAATTCTTATTGTATGTGACGACATAATAAGAACTTAGTCATTCCAAAACATTCAGATAATTTTCAAAATTATGACTTCTATTTTTAAAGTTAAAAAAAAATCCCCTTGTGAATATTATTTTTGTATGCCTATCTTTAAATTTTTTTTTTCAATGTTTGGTAGAATTACTAATTTTTAATCCAAAACGAGCTAAGAAAATTTGACACTTCTGTGAAATATTATCTCTTACATACTTATGATATTTAGTTATTCCCAACTCCTCAAAGATCTGTTAAATATTCATAAAATATCTGTTATGCTGATTAGTACAGTTTAACATTGGATATGGTTGATAAAAAAACCAGTTAAAGATACTATAATGATAAATAATGTTCAAATGATACTGTAATGATGAAAGTGTTGGTAAATTGAAAATCATATTTTTATTTTTTGTTGCTGGAATTCCAGATGTAACAAAGAAATAATTTTTCATTCAGATGTACATGCAATATGAATTTTAAACAATGAAAAATTAAATGACAGGAATATGCAACTGAGGATAGATGAACCCACATCATTCCATGGAATTCCTGGAAGAACAAATTGTTTCCCCGTTAAAAAGTTAGCCAAATTTAGAAAGAAAGGGACGCTATGTCTATTAAATATGAAGAATGACGAAATTCCAACTAATGTTGTTTTACGATTGTCATTTGTGCAGTGTGTGATTTGATAATGCCATGACAATGCAATATCCAAAGGTTTCTGTGCACTGGTTTAAGTCTTCAAACATGTCCTACAAGTAGTGCTGCAATAGAGATAAATTTCTCAAATTTTTCCTTTGGACAATAAAAAACAACCATTCATACAGAACTTGTTTATTGTTATGCCATGCTAAAGCAACAAAAAATAAGTTTTGATGGAAATTTTGAAGACTGAAATGATATTTAGGTGTGAAGCATCCAAGGAAATATTTGTTAGCTTTCTATCGATCTTAATTTCTTTTATTTTATTGTTGAGTATTGATTTAGCTGATACAATTTCTGTAAATATAGAATGTTCTGAAAAAATTGCTGTTAATAAACATGACATACATCTTTATATTATTGATTACCCATTATTTTCCTGTCTTAAATAATAAAAATTGTAAATTTTGTGTTAAGAAGTCTAAAAATAGAAATTTTCAAAGTATTTAATTCTTAATGCAAATCAAATACTGCATTTATTTTAATTTAAGAAAATATTAAACTAGGGTCATTGTTTATTTATCATTTTTTGCAAATTCAATAATAAATTTTATAAAGTGGAATTGTGTATTTTTATCATTCAATAATATTAGGTCTCTTTCTTCTGTTTTAGGAATGATAGTTTCCAATCTAAAATTCAGTAATTATATTATAAAATTTTTAATTGAGAAATCTCATCTACTAAATTACTTTGTTCAAAAATATTAGGGTGACATATTCAGTCTGTTTTTGTTTCAAGATTATTGAAATCGTACATAAAAGTTATTTGAGTAAAAAGAAACTTGAATTCTATAACTAATTTCAAATATATAGTGGTGTTTGAAAGAATGTAAACTAATTTATACTGTTTACTTATTTAATGTAACAATACCTTAAAAATTGTCTATATTTTTTTCCAAAACTATTATGAGTTTTCTAGTATTAATAAAATTTTACTTGAAGTTGATAGATTTTTCTGTTCTTAACAAAAAAATTCTTGAATTAAAAGCATTGTTTTATTATTATTAATAAGGCAAAAAAAATTTTTTTTTCTTATCCTGTTTCTTGAGCAAATTATATATTTTTAGTCTGTTTTACTTATGTAAGCTAGTATAAGTATACCGTTCCAGAAGATGTCCTGATTTTTGGGAAAAGTAATCTCCTGGCCCACTACGAGTCCTGCATAATGCAATCAAACTTCTCAATTCACATTCATTTGACATAAGTAAAATGCATAACATAAAGTAAAATGCCTCCAAACATCTACTCTGGTTCAGCACATTGCTTCAGAGTTGATCTGTTAATCCTAAACTTTTCTAAGAAGTGTAAATAAATTTTTAGACAACCATTTAATAGCCCTTAATCTTACAAAAGCATGGATAAAAGTTATGCTTGGCAATGTTGCTTAAACTTTAAAAAATATCAGGTTAAGTAATTCCCAATTACCACCATATCTTAGCTCCTCTCACCCTACCATCATATCACTTTTTCCTCTCTACAAGTATTTGATACACAGGTTACAATTTACCTACTTGCAACTGTTATCAGTATAATGGATATAATAAATTTTCCCCTGAAAAAATATGCTACAAATAATGCTAAATGCTTAGTAATTAAATTTAAATGCCTTTGTGTTTTTGCTTATTTGTTGCAGCAAAGAATGTTAATTCATAGCTGATATTATTTTTATGATAATAATAAACTGTCTCAACTAATTTTACCCTGAGGGGCCTTAGGACTACAAAAATTTAAGAAAATATTTACAAGCAGACAATGTAAGGAAATAGTCTCATTCAAGAATTTGTCTTTCCCATTTAACAATTTGGGTAGGCTTGAATAAATTAAGATAAAGTAATAAAAAGTTAATTTTTTTTAACCTGTAAATAGAAATTGTTTCTGCCTGCTTAAATAAACTTTTAAAGTTTGTTCAATTAGTATTTTTTTCTATTAGTATTTTTCAGTACATGTCACTAAAAAAAAATTTTTCTTTTTTTTAATTCGAAGAATGGATCTATTGAATTTATATTTTTACTAAATATAAATAAAAATTGTATAATAGAAATGCTGTCCCTTAAGAAACCTAAAATACAACCTATATATAAAAATATATTTAAATTAATGTTTTAATTTTTTAGAGTGTTTATATTTAACTACTCTTTTTTCTAATATAAAATAATATGAAATTTTATCTCAGGGACTTCTGAACAGAATGAATTTTTTTAACAACATAAGAGAATTATGAAAATTTTAAGCCTCCCATTTGAGTCATCACTTTTCAATCATTTTTTTGTCAGTTTCTACAATGCATTCTCACGTAGTTTTAAAAATTCCAAATTTTATTACGACATGCAAATAATTACTTATCTGCACACTTTATTCATGCTAATTTCATCGTAAATGTAATTTTTTTTTGTTGCTATTATTAAAATGCTTTTCTTTGTGATTTTGATATTCCTGTTACTTTAACTGCAATGTTAATAACACGGTAATTTCTAATCGGGAATTAAATTAATCGCTATTTGATGTAATTTATTTATGCATATGTAATCGTAAATAAAATTTTTTTTAATCGTTTCCGCAGTTGGCACCATGCAATTGTACGTGGTATTTAGTATCCCAATATTTTAATGCGGCGTTATTGCACCATGAAACTTGAGGAAAACGAGAGTTTTTATACTGCTTATTATTTGTAATTTATTTTGTTTTAAAAATTTTTTGGCTTGGGTGATATTTTTAGGAAAAAACTGAAGGAAATGTTTTCTTTTTAAAACTCTTAAAGGCTCTAATAATTCAAGAAATCTAAATAATATTAAGAATAATAATAAATAAATATTTAATCTTATTTTGTATTATAATGGATTTATTTTAATTTTTAGTTTTTGTTTAAACATTATAAATTTTCTTTAATAAAAATATTTAATTCAAACTCATATTACTCTATAAAATGCATATACATATATATATTATCTATATTGTGCATATGTGCGGAATGTAAGTGCAATATATATATATATTGCACTTATATTCTGTAAGCACTACAGGTTTTTTCTTTTTTTGGTTAGAATTTATATCCCACCCCTAATATTTATGTGTATATGCCCCGTGGCAGAATCGCGACGACATTTCTCAGAACTTAACAGAGTTCTTGCAGAAAGATTTTTCTTTTGGGTAGTAAATAATTTTGGTTTGCTCTTCTGCAGAAATTTACATGTTAAATTTGAATTGCAATTTTTTTGTTTTTGTAAACAGCGTTTTTGTTACTGTAAATTAAACATGCATCTTTGTTATTATTGAAAGTATCTTGCAGAAAAATAATAGTGCTGGAGAGTTTCGTCACAGAGAAAGCCTGAGAAAATTCTGCCAAAGGGTGTATATGTATATATATTAAGTAAGTTAATTACTTTAAAAAAATGTGCTTAGAGCACTAATGTTTTTATAAAAATTATCATATTTTCCGCTAACATGACTAAGCAAGCATGTGGCCATTCGTTAATCTATCTGCTATACAAGTAGCCCTTCACTCAAAAAAGTTGTGCACTCTTAAAAAACCACTTGAATTCTCTCTAACTTAGCGGTGGTAAATGGTTTGAGGTGCAATTTGGTTTAGTATAATTAAGCACACATTGCTTAAAATGAATTTTAAAGTAAATTGCTGCTCTTTCCGGTGATAAAAATTTGAATTTTGTGGTACTTTTTATTTAAAAAACATGAACTTTGATATCAAATTATATCCAATAGCAATGTAAAAAAGATAAAGTTCAACTAATCATTTTTTTTTATTGTCAGAGTATTTATTATTTATTTTGTAAATTCAGTCTTAATTTTAAGCAAATTTTTGTTAATTTGTCAAAAAGTGATCAATATTTCATTTTTTCTTGTATACAGCATCATTGGTTTACTAAAGGGTTGAAGAGCAGTGCTTGTCTCTGGGGACAGAATGATTAACTGTTCTCACTCACCTAATGAAGTGACTTCCAATGTGTTGCTTCCTCGTTTATGGGCTACAATGGCTAACTTAAATATGACTTGTTCTAATGGCTGTTCTGGCCATGGAGATTGTTATGACGGTGTTTGCTTTTGTGAAGTAAGTTTCTTTATTCCGTTACATTCTGATTTTAGAAAGAGTTTTATGATAATAATTTCATAATCTCGACTTAGTAGTAGATAAATATTTCATTGAACAATTTATTAAAAAAATTGGTTTTAATTTTAAAATATAATCTCTGTTTATTTTTTTTTAAACTTAAAAGCCTAGAACAATAACATAGTTATTAAGTGCTTATATGTGCCATTAAACCTTATAAAAAAATTGATGATCAACACTAAACTTTTACATTGACAATGTTTAGGCCATAGTAATTTTTAAAATAATATTTTAATCAAATACTTATCAGTTAAATAATATTTAAACATGTATCTTTATCGTTGTAACTTAAAAAATATTTTTTTTAAGTTACAACAGTTATTTCATTTTTTTTTTCAATGACACATTGTAAGCCAATTGAATATCAAAAAGATAACAATTAATCTATAAATGATAGCGAACAGTCCATATTTGTAACAAAATATTTTACTTACATGTTTTAAAAGTTTTTTTAAAAAAATCAACGCAAAAATCAAATCAATGTTCACTTAAGTAAAACATTTTTTAAATTGATTGTTGAAAAAAAATTGCTTTTAAAACATTTTTAGACCTTTTGTTATTTGTTTAAAGTAATAAAGTTGTATTGACTAATGGTCAAATTCTATGCTTAATAAATTTAAAATTAAACGTAAGCCTTGTTTTAATAATTTTTTATTATATTATTTTTTAAAAATATAATCAACTAAAGGTTTATTTGTTTAAAAATAATCCTGACTATCTAGCAAATTATTAAACAAACACATGTCAAAAAAGTAAAAAGAAGAAAAAAAATACTGAATTTAATGACAAAAAGAACCTGACAGACAAAAAGGTAAAAAAAGTGATGAAATAATGCACAATTGCTAAGTAGCAGAAGTCTCACTAAAAATAACTTACAAGAACTGTTACTTCCCGACGAAATAAAATGCACAGCAATCGCAAAATAACGAAAGTACCGCTGCAAATAGTTTTCACGAAATGTAAAATGTCAGAGAAAAAATTTAATTTTAATAAACCTAAAATTCATGTAGTTTTTAATTGTGTGCATTGTTTAAATATCGATGTTTAATTTAACAAAATTAACATGTTCAGGCATTTGGTTTGATTAGACTGCATAATCAAACAAGATAATGCTTCAAAATAACCATTTTACCAAACAATGAATTTCTCCTACTGCATGTGTAGAACCTCAATTCAATTGAAAATATGTTAGATGAGTTAATAAGACTGGTCCATGCAAAGAAACAAAAATGCAAATGTGGTGGAATTTAAGTAAAGCTAAAATTGAAAGCATAGTTTTCTCTTACACAATTTTAAAATTTATTTTCTGAGATACTTAACTGCTATTTGAAGTAGTCAAGCTAAATGGTAACATTCAAGTTAATAATAAAATTATTTATCCTTTTGCAACAATTTTAAAATTACTATTCCGGATACAATATTTAAGATTAGTCGTGAAATAGTTTTCATTGAAAAAATATTACCAATTATTGATTAAAAACTAATATTTTATTATATTTTACTCGCTGTCTTAACTTGTACATTCTCAAAATAGGTGCAATACAGTGGCGGAACTTGTAGAGATCCTAACTTGAATTATTATATTGCTTTTTCTACCATATTCTACATCATCTGTGCAGTATCTTTTATACAATTAGTAAGTATTTTTTTAAATTACATATTTTAAAGCAACATAATTATGACATCTTTTAAAGTATTAATTTGATTATTTTTATTATCTTATGTATAATTGATGTTAACAAGTTTCTTGTTTTGAAGAAAACTCAAATTTTATTCAAATGTGTTCTTATAAGGAAAAATATTAACAGATAAAGTCGTAAGGTTATGTAAGTGACCAAAATAAATTATTCTTTCTAGTAATTTGAAAAAAAAATATCGTATATTTATAATGTTTAGTGCTGTGAGTTTCAGCGATATAGTTTATAGTAATCTTAAAAAAATATCTTAATTTATTTACATTGGTTCATTTTTATAAAAAATTTTAACATTTGACTATTTTTTATTTATTTATAATTTTTTTCTTTTTTTTTGCAGCTTCTCTGTCTCAAGTCTGAATTCAGTCGAATGAAACAGCGCTCTTTTTTCAAAGCATTTAATGTGACAACCCAAAAAACTTTATATATATTAATCTGTATGGCTACTGCTCTAAGAGGCTATTATTTTTCATCTCCAGTAAGTTAAATGTTCTTTCTGATTGTAAGAATTAATTTGGTTTTTAATGTAGCTGTAATGACTGTGACTTCTGCATGATCTGGCAGAAAACTAAGGTTGAATACATCATTTCCTACAGTATATTACGTCTAAATCAATGTTACTCTGTATGTAATCATTTAACTCTTAAACTATGAATGATTAGCGTGGGTAATAAAATTTTACTAATTAATCAGAACATTTATAATAACAATATCAAACCAATAAGATTACCTTCGTACATAGAAATTTAAAAATAATTAGATGAAAAGTTATGCCATTTTTGAAAAAAATTTATTTGTTTAATGCACTGTACATTAATTTAATCTGTACCTGAATAAAAAGATAAAATTTACTGATGGAGATTAACTTTAAATATTAACTGATAATGGTATTGGTATTAATAGTAACTGGAGATTTATCTCACATTTGAAGTGAATTATAATTTACTAATTGAATTGATATTCTTTTTGCATTACAAACCACACAAATTTTAACTGTACTTTATTTTAAATATTAATTCAAAGCCTTACAATTTGTTTTTTAATTTTTAAAATTTTATTCTTTCTTGGGATTTGCCCTATAGAAATGTGAGGTCACATTTGTAAATGCTTAAAGCATATATGTGTGTATATATATACATATAAAACTTTTTCTATAAACAAGTTTATCTAAAAATTATCTCTTCTTTTTTTTTTTAACTAAAATACTTAAAAAATAATTAAACTTCAGTAAGTATTTTAAATTCAGTCAAAGAATTCAGCTAATTTATTATCATTAAAAGCATATTGATGCTTTGAGTTATAAAAAAATAACAATTTTTATTTGAACCTCTATGGATACACAAATTAGCATAACTTGTGAACTATCATTCCCAGGCACCAATCTAAGACTTTTATATTGATGACTTTTATGAAAATCTTTTATTGTCAATATATTTTTGTGAAAAGTTTTAGCGCAATCTAAGTTTTTGTTATAAAAATATAATTTGATTTGAAATATATCGTTAATTTGAGATTAAAAAATTATGTAAAATGTTCAATAAAAAAGTTAATTTTAAATTTAAAAGAGACACGCAATATATCTATATCAGCTAAGCTGTGAAAAATTATGTATTTAAAGATGGAAACTTCCTTAATTAAATTTTACCTAAACTTAATCATCAAGTTATTATATTCCAGCAAATCTACTAACATGAAAATTATTTCTATTCAACCATTATATCTATCAAAAATCAAACATAACAGAGATGAAACTTCTGTGATAATCTATCAAACTAGATGTGCAAAACCTCTTAACCGTGGGTGAGATATGGCTCCTCAAATAGTCAATTTATGACTCCACTAGTCTTCAAATGACTTTGAAAACATGATTTGCTTATAAAAAATTATTGTAGTAGCTTAAACATCATTAGATAAAAAGTGAAAGAAAGAAAAAATGTCACAGGGTAGCCACTCACTCTGGAAGCAGGAAAAACCTAAAATTCTCAGGGAAATATACTTTCAATTCTTTAATTAGAGAAATCAGCAATTAACTATATTATTGTGTTGATCAAATTCATTTCAATGAGTATTATATTCTCATTACGCACAGAGTATGTACAATCTGTAATTAGGCACATTTATGTAACTAATTATATCTTTTAACCAGTCTGTCTCACTTATATTTATTTTTCTTGTCATTGTTAATTAAATAAATCATTTTTATTATTCATTCTAATGAATAATTTCAGTTCTCTTAAACATTAGGACAATTATAATATTTTCAAGCCAATTTTGATCTTTCTAAAGCCTGCAATAAAATTATCAAAGAGTTTAATTAAAATCGTAATATTATTTGTTTAATGTCATGACAAATTTAGGCTTGAAACAATAAACAATTTTACTTGAAAAATGGAAAATATTGATGTAAATGTTTTCTGCCATATTTAGATATAAATTCTTAATACACATTTATGGATGTAATAATTAAAATTCCAAGATGGAGACAATTAATCAATAATTAAATTATATGGGGACAATTAGCAAAATTTTACTCATTTAACTGTGGAAATCTCAGGGAATTTGGTTTTGTTTGTAGAAAGGTTTCCTTGCTGTCAAGAGTTTGCAAAGAGCAGGATTTTCCAATTAGCCTATGACATAATTTACTGTGCTTTTTTAATCAATTTGATAATGTTCTCATTAAGCTAAATAATTGAGCTACCGTAAATTGACATAACAACCAAAATCACTGCACCTTTCATGTTCCTGGGTCCCACTTCCAAAAAAAGGTCAAAACCAGACAAATGAATTCTAAGAATCATTGTTTTCCTTTAATTTTAAACTGCAGTATTGATTTCTTCTTAATTTTTTTTTTTTTTTTACGAAACTTGTTTTGTTTCAGGATCATGAAGCTATGCTCTGGGCATCTAGTTTAATGAGTGCATATTACCCTATACTGTTGTCTGGATCATCTTTGATAGTGTGTTTTTGGGCAGAAGTAAGCTTTTTCAATAATGAAATATTTTGCATTAACTTATTATTTTAAGATAACTTTGTTTATTTTTCAGGCTAACATAGTTTTTAAGTACAAATTTAAGAAAGCATTATTTTTAAAAGGTACTTAGCTGTATGCATACTACACATAATTTTTTTTTTTTAATTTTATTTACAGTGACTGACGTAAAAATTCTTGTCCTATTTTATTTGTAGCAGTTTATTTTTTAACAACAGTAGAAACTCAATAATTCAAGGTTGACTGGATCGAGCCTACCTCGAACTTTTGAAAACTCAAGTTATCAAAAGCATAAAATTTAATAAATATTTAAATAAATAGAGGCAAAGGAAATTTCCTGTACAAAATAATGCAGCATAAAAAAAAATCAAGATTTTAAAAACTATGAAAATCCGTGGCAATAATAACTAACCAACATGCAATTGATAAAAACCATGTGTGTTTATGGGTGAATTGTTAATAATAGACTGTGTAAAAAAGTGATTCTTCAATGCAGGATCCGTAATTCTCCGAATTAAACAATATAGTGTTAAAAATGTAGTTTAAAAATAAAGATTTTAAAGACCATGAGAAAATTTGACAATGATAACTAACAAAAATGTGATCGATAAAACTACATGGGTTCATTAATGAATCGTCAATAATGAAGTATATAAAAATGATTCTTCAAATATGCGATTCCAAGTTCGTAGAATGAAATAATATAGTATTAAAACGTTGAGATTTTAAAAACCATTTGAAAATATGTATTAACGATCAACAAAATTGCATAGTGATTATCTAAGTATTATCTAAGTGATTAGTAATAAAAAGTGATTAATCAAATGCAAGATTCAAAGTTTGTGGTACGCAATTAATTCGTTTTAAATCATTAATATTTTAAAAAATTTGTGAAAATAAGAAACAATAACTACCAAAATTGTTATCATAAAGAGTAAAATGAAGAATTTAACAGAAATTAATGAAAATTGACTTACTGCTTGTTAAGTATTACCAGTATGTGTAAGTAAAATTTCTCAATGTAAAACAATAAAATTTTAAATAAAATTTATTTCAAAATAGTTAAAATTTCTTTATAAATTAATTTTTGCTTCATGCATTGTTGATTCTCAAAAGAGTGTATAATGTAGGAACAATAAATTTCTAATTCGAAATTTTCCAATAAATTGTGTGTGCCTGCAATTATAAATCTTGTCTTTTTAATCAATTCATTTATACTTTTCAATTATAAATTTTTTTTTGCTTCTGCTTTCTGCCCCAGTGGCAAAATTTCAACAGGTAATCTGCCATCCTGTATAATCGATGTTGCCAGATCCACAGAAAAAAATAATGAATTTCAAAGTTCCGCCGACCAGCAGAATCTTTGTCATTTATGAGCCAATGCTCATCGGCAGGAAATGAGACGTGGGGTGATGCAATCATGCTAGGGGCATTTACACTGGATGCGAAAAAAATCATGTATGCAAATTCAGAAATGTGAATGCACACCTAATTGGTAAGTTTTTCAATGATAAATATATTTCACCTATATGGTTCTCGTTCATATATCCGAATTTGCATACATGAATTTTTATTGTCCTTAACACTTTCATGGCTGACAAAAGTCAATTGATAATTTGAGAGTCTGATGTTCAAAATATTATTTCCTTGGATTACCCGAGGAAGTAGATTATCCGCAGTAATGATTTCCATGGTTTTTTTTAAAACATATGTTCTACAGATAATACATAGGAAGTTATGGTAATGTATGTTTAATAGCATTTTTACAACAAAAATGTATTGTATGTTTATTGTAAAAAATGTATTTTCATAAGCGTTCATAAGCATCTTTAAGCTATTATACTTTTTTTTTATCAAATTAAATCTATTAAATTTTCCTCTCTCTAGGTTTTTCATTTAAGAGATATGACTTATGATAAGCCTGGATTTTTAAGCAAATCTTTATTGGGATTCATTCTCTTCAATATTATAACTTATTCCCTTTTACTAGCAGAATTACTTTTACTTCAATTTTCTGACCCATCTGATATTGAAAAAGTAAGTTTTTCTTTTATAACCTATTGATTGACTGTTATATTTTAATTGAGCTAACTTTATCTTTTGGCCCATAATTTATATTTGCAGTGTATGCAAATTATGTGTGCAACAAGCAATGTTTTTGGCTGGCATGAGAGAGTTTGCTTTTGTTGTGATAAAATTTTATGCTTGAAGAAAGTACTTGATGATTTACAATAGTTGACGAATTCATATTTTGTTATGAAAAGATTTGTTGATTAAAGAAATTACTCTCTTTGAAGAGCTTTGATGAATTACCATTATTTAAAAATGTTGATGGATCTATTATCAGTTGTCCATATATTATTCCAGTGTGATGTAGACAAGAGTAATGTAGATATTAAACAATAGGAACTGTGTTAATCAATAATTGATTTCAATAAAAAATTTTAAAATTTTTTTTCAGAAATATGGAATCATGTGGAGTTTCAAAGTAAAAAAAAATATTCAGGACACCTCCTCCCACTATGAAATCAAAAATGTGCATCTCATATGTAAATTAGCATAGTTTTCGCCAAAGAAATTTAAGGAAGCCAAGTATTGGCTATTAATTGATTAAATTAAATGTCAAGGCTCTTTTTCCTAGCTCTCCGCATTCAAATGTGTTGGCGAAAAAGAAAACATGAGAAATAGCGAATTTTAATGAATCCAAAATATTAGCAACCTTATAATGCAGGGATGGCGAACCAACGGCACACATGCCATTTGTGGCACGCCACCAATCACGAAGTTCACTATGAAGCATATTTACAAATAAAATTATAATTCACAAAAAAAAACAATTATTAACAATTAATGTCAAATAAACAATAACCATAAAAAGCAAGCTAACAATAAATAACTAGCAAAAAAAGTTAACAGTCCTGCTTAAACTAACATCTTACAACCTAATGTAAGTTGTTTCTCATCTAATCTGCAACAACAGGAGTCATGTTACTTTAAGTTGAATTGCGCGTATAACTGAGACATTGCAAAATATATTCTTTTTTCATAGTGAATAAAGAGATTTGAGCTGATAGTATTTAGTAATACGTATTATTTTCCCAATAATCAGGAAGTCAAAATTATTTGACGGCACGTCTATGTCTTCATTAAATAATATTTTGAAAAAATGGCACGTTGGTGCATAAAGGTTCGCCACCCCTGTTATAATGGTTTCGAATTCTAGGCTAATGTGTTAGGCAGATGTAGAGGGAATCTCTTAAAATAGATTTTATTTTGCTCTCAATTCAAGGTTGTGATATAAAAAGATTACAGATTATAATAATGATTTTTATTTATTGAAAAGGGATTAAATAAGATAAAAATATGGGTTTTAAATGTTAAGAAGTATGTTATGCTTATTCCAGCATGACATTGAGTATAAATAAATAATAAAATAAAATATTGAACACTTAAAATGAAATAATAAATGAAAAAACAAATTGTTTCAAATAAATTATTTTTATAAAAAATACATAATTATATTCTAAATAAATACTGGTACTAATTAAAAATAAGTTATTTAAAATTTAGTTCATTTAGAAGTATTAAGAACTCAATATTTTTTATCTAAATTTAAAAGCATCTTCTCTCAAAAAAAGTAGGTAATAGCTGCACTTCTATTATCTCACAATAACTGAATTAGAATCTGGTACAAATTAGCTGTGCCTTGTTTGACTGTTAGCAAATATTTTTCTGTGCAAGGAAGAGAAGACATTCATGTGGCTTGCTGGTTTTTCTCTAATGATAGAGAAAAAAAAGATTTTCTCTTGCTCTGTAATGATTACTCATTCTCCCAAACAGGGTGCTTTATAAGAAAATTTATGCATAAAAGAAGCATTCTTTTTAATTCCTAACTCTTTAGATATACTTAACTTTATATTAAAATATTTGTGTATAATTAGAATACCTGCCAACTTTTAACCCTTTGCTTACGGCTGGTACAATAAGTGGACCAGAATGGCTTCATCATGCTAAGTGCCGTAAGCAAAAAGTTCCAAGGTTAAATTTTGCAAGTGGCAGTGAAAAGATTATTGAAATAACAGTTGTAGGTAAAATTAAGTATTAATTTACCAGGGCTACCACATACTCTCATTTGAATATTGAATACTTTCCTTAATGTATATGATAAATTAATTTATATACTGTAGTGATCAAAAGCATTTTTAAATTAAATATAAAATCCTAATAATCAAGTTTATATTTATAAATTTTACTGCTTCTCTAAATATATAAAGAAGCATTACCTGTAGCTCGCCAATTCTCAATGTACAGTCCACGGCAGCAACTGAACTTAATAAAATAAAAACTATAAAGAGAAAATTTTTTTTGGAAGAAAAAAATTGGAAATTTTAAAGTATGCCTTTCAGTTTTTGATGCTCACAAGTTTTAGTCTTAGATGTTCGTTTATTTCACAATATAAGTCAATGTAGTTTTTGATTACTTTCTCTCTTTGTTCATTATTTCTTCAAATTTCCAAAGTTTTAAGTAACTCAATATTTTTAATACAACATATTACCATGTGTGAATTTTGAATTTAAGTTATAACTATTAAAGCCCTTTATTTGTGTCTATTCAATATTTTTAAAGCGATATTACGATTATACAATTAAGACTTGTGAGTTTTAAATTGCTCATTTTAATTATCACTTTTGACATGCTTTATTTATGCAGCTTTCATCTACAATCCAAAATTTTTTTTGATCTTTGTTTTTTTTTCCCGTAGTAGCAGCTACTTATTTCACCTTTTTTTTCTTCCAAATCACACATAGACAACAAACATAGATTTTTAAACTGTTTACTGTTTTTTTACTTTATTTCTAATTTTTTGTAAAAGTGCGTAAAAAATGTTGCAAATTTAACATTTGTAAAATCGCTTATCACTGAATACAATTCTCCTGAAATTAGAAATATACTGAACTGAACAGCTGAATGTTGAATCTTATTTTTAGCTATAATGCGTTTTATTTTAAATTATTTTAGATCCTATAAAATTTCCTTGATCAAAACATAAAATTTGCCTTTATATTGCTCAATAAAATACTTTTTTACTTTCATTCATGATTATTACTGTTCATTAATTTTGAAATAAACTTTTGTGTTACCTGATGTGATAAAAAAAGAACAACAATTCTTTTTCCCCCATCTTTATAAATATATCTATATTATTTTAAGCAATTTATTTTTCTCATACGAAGGAAATTATGTATATTAAAAGTATCAGTTTGGTATTCTTCAGTTTTGACTGAATTTTAACATTTAAAAGAATTTAATTTTATGCAAATATATTACTAGTTAAACTGATAAGAATTATGTCTAATACACTGATGTTTCTATTAAAATTATCATTATTGCTATGAACATATCTAAGTATTAAATATGCAGCCCTTCTTAGATCTACCTGCTGTACAAGTAGCCCTTCATTCAAAATGATTGTGCGACCTTAATATAAAATAAATTCTACAGAGAATCTATAGTGGTTAGCAACTCTAAATAAGTTCCCTTAACCAAAATCCTCATGAAAGCTAAATTAAAACGTCATAAATAATTTTAAATTAAATTTAAAAATCTAGTTATCAGATAAAATTTATAAATTTTACTTACTGCTTCTTTAAATACTTAAATAAAATTTTATTATATTAAATTAATTGATATAAAATTTTATAGAAAATCCGTTGTGGTTTGCACCTCTGAATTAGTTTCCTGAAAAGGAAAACTTTAAATAAGCAAAATTAAAATGCTTTGAAGTACAGTTATTTATTTTTTGTTGTACATTTAAGAGGTAAAAAGATTTCGTTTTTTCATAATCTATTTTTTTTTATAATGTTAATTGTGATTCTTTATATTGTACTCAAATTTTTTTTTTTTTTTTTTTTTTTTTTTTTTTTTTTTTTGCCCCTTTTCTACTTTTTAGCAAATATTTTTTAAGCATTTCAGATGGTTTTGAGACATGACTGAACTTAGTTTTAATAAAAATCCTAGAGATAAAGATAGAGATAACATAAACATAGACATAAAGATAAAGATCAATAAATTCAACGAACAAAACAAAAATCTTAAACCTAATTACAGCTGAAATAAACATGTACGTAATTATTCTTTGTTATTGTACATGTCATATCACAACCAAAATTATCTGAAGTATTTTTTATCCAGTTTGCTTCATTATTACCTTTTCCTGTAATAATTTTAAAATGAAAATATGCATAGTTTTAAAATTAGTGATTTTATTTTGTAAAAATATTGGTGAAAAATTATAGTTTATTTTCAATTCTTTTCATGTAAGTAAAATAACCTAAATGTGCTCATTTAATTAAGTGCATTTTTAGTAATTCAAAAATGCTTTTATTCAAATTTTCCTTTTACTCTTTCTAAATTTAATTTATTAATTGTATGTTTTAATTGTGGTGCAAGAATAATTTTTTGCTTACTTTAATTATTTTCCATTCATTTTACAGAGCTTGTTTATTAAAGTGTTTCATGGTTGCTATGCTATTTTAATGCTGGTGGTTGTTGTTTTCTTCTTGATCTATGGTGTTGAAGTATATTTCAAGGTATTTTTTTTCCATTAAACTAAATCAGTTATGGTTAGTTATAAACTGCAATTTAATTTTATCTATTTATGTATTTATGATAGGTACGAGGTCAGTTTTTACAAGGTTCTACATCAGCTACTGATGCATCACAACTTCATCAATCTCGCATTGGTCTAGTTTCTCAAGCAGTATTACTTATATTCACTATCCTTTTCATTTTTTCTGACAGCCTTGGTGATTTTTGGAAAACCAAGTAAGTTTTTTTTATTATCAATTTCAATTAAAATTAATTTCCTCTCTAAGAAGTGCCGTTACACAAAACCTCTATCTGTTTTTCATGCTCTTAGGAGCCTTCAGACATAATTTTTATTCAGAATTTGTGTCAGTAAAGATAATGTGTGTTAGTAAAAAATAATCAACGTAATACCACTAGCAGGGTTGCCGCGACAGGGAAAATTCAGGGATTCCCAGTTATTTCTTAAGAAACTGGAAAATTCTAGAAATTTTATTCTTCTCTTTGGAGAAAAAGCATCTCTTTAAACATCAAAGAAATAAAGAGTATAATAATTGCTCCCATTACAAAAGAAGAAAAAGCAGCCATACCTGCTGTCCAATTATGGAAAGCTTGCCAATTATCCATATCTTTTTCACCTCTCAGTTCTTTCTCCTTCCTCTTTATTTTACTTTATGACATTATAAATGCACCCATATTCCAATGTTCCTCGTCATAGGTGTGAGTAATTTCTTAATTTCTGTACGGGTGACGGGCATAACTTTAATGGGAAACAAGAATGTCAATACTTAATCTGTTCTGACATAGCAGTGTGGTAATTTGCTGTTGTGTTGTATAAAGGAGCTACTCAAAAGATTTTTACTTTGCTGTTGCAAATCCAAAGAATTTTCAGATTTGTAAGAGGTTTTGTAAATAATTCTTATATTATCACATGGCAATGCTGCTGTAAAAAGTGGGTTAAGTATTAATAAGGACATGCTTATTGAAAATATCTAAGAAGAATCCTTAGTTGATTTCAGAATTATCTACAATGCTATAAACTTTTATAGAGGAGTTTTTAAAAGTTCCAATGCCAAAAGGTATGTTCCAATATGTATAAATTAGCTCGAATGAAGTATCATGGAGCTTTTAAAAAAAAAGCAGAAAAATATCCAAAAAATTGAAAAGAAGTCCTACAAATGTAAAGTTAATGGAACCAAAACAACAGTCCTACAAATGGAAAGTTAACAGACCAATTAAACAGTTACAGAAGAAAAAACATGTAATTAATAACTGAAAATTCTGTAGAAGTTGTAGATATGGATTCTCAAATATATGAATTGAAGAAAAATTATTAGTTTTGCTTGGAAATTAATTTTTTATGATAGCAAGATTATTGTTCTTTATTTTATTTAACCAGTTTTTAATTTTTTTAGTAGTCTATAGGTTAGTTACCAATATTTTCACTCTCTTAACTTGTGTCGGGCATTTTCAAAATTTTCTATATTTTTGATATGATAATTTATTTTAAAAAAATTTTGGTATGTAAATATGAACAATAAGTACTCTGTTACCATTTTTATTTCAAATAGTGTTGAATTGTTACTACCTCTTGTTTTATTTCAGTGATTTGAACTAAGGGGATATTATTATTTTGGGAACAACATGTGAACACTGTAGTTATGTGTTACTCCTTATATACTACATATATATACAGGGAAAACACAAGAATTTTTTTTTTCAGTTTTAAGTGGCAACCCTGACTAGTTCTATTCAGTATAGTTTGAATCACATTATACTACATTGCAGGGATACAGAATATGTCTAATTGCATGAATGAGATGCAAGGAAAGCAGCCTAGAGAAATTTTTGGTCTATTTGGAAAAAAAATTTCTATGAAATTTTTTATTGTTTAAAAAAGGTTGCTTTATAAAAAAATTTCATGTAAAATATTGGCTAAATTAAAA
This sequence comes from Parasteatoda tepidariorum, assembly GCF_982258835.1. Classification (NCBI taxonomy): domain Eukaryota; kingdom Metazoa; phylum Arthropoda; class Arachnida; order Araneae; family Theridiidae; genus Parasteatoda; species Parasteatoda tepidariorum. Next base: position 41,334,674 of record NC_141765.1, read on the forward strand.
TTTAATCAAGGCTAATTTGTACTGATTCTATCATGAAAGTGTCACAAAATTTTCTCTTTTTTTTTGCCAGTTATCCCTATTATAAACTTTCTTGTTTTTCTTCTTTTTTTTTTTTTTTTTTTTTTTTTTTTTTTTTTTTTTTTTTTGAAAAAAAAATTATTCAGATATATTTTATACAATATTACAAAAATACCATCTTTTTTTCAAATTATAAAAATAATATTGCCTACAATATTAGAATATCTTTTATACATTTAAATTTCTTTCTTTAAAATTTATTCATGTTATTTTTGTGTATGAAAATGATAATCTGTTATTTAATATTTTTTCATTTAATATGATAAATGTTTTTTTTTATTTGCAATTTATTTTTCTTTACATGTAGAAAAAAAATTTGTTTAAAGCAAAACCATCTAACCATTGAGTTTCTAAGAAATTTCAGATAATCTCTTGTTCCAGCAATCACTTGTCTGCATAATCAGAATATTCAATTCCGCAAGTTGTCCATGAAGTGTTTATTTCGTGGAATGGACTGCCAATTTATCAAATTACAAACCTTTCTTAGACTTCTCATTGTGAAAAATATCACTTTACTAAGTTTTACTAGGTATCCCGGTAAAAAGTGTGTTATGCATTTAATAATTTACAGCATGCATAAGGAGAATAAAAGGTTGTCCTTTATAGATGATAAATGAACATTTATTTTAAACAACTTATGAATGTTTCTTTTTTTAACCAAAGCAAGTTAAACTACTTGATTTCCTGGCAATTGTTAAATCTTGTTATTAAATTAAAAATGTAGTATTTGAACAAATAAGACATGAGAAAGAGGGATTATAAAGTCATCATTTAAATATACATTTATAAAGCTTATTTTAATATTTTATAATTCCTAAACCATATCAATTTTCTGTCTAAAAAGCATGTTTTTTTAGTTGTATAAAATGTAACACATATAACTTTATGTGAATGTTTATTTATTACTTTCAATTCCTTAAGTATATGAATGGGACCTTAAATTCAGTTTTATAAATTATTGCTAATTCAATATATTTTGATTTCCATTATTATTTTTAACACATGTGCTAGTTTTTTTCAAAAATTATGTAAAATCAAATGATTTTTTTTTAAGGAAATATTAAAATTTTTAACAGTATACAAAATTGACTATCTAAAAACCTTTTGAAAAAATAATTGTAACTAAAAAATAATTTTTTGAGAAATTTTAATCCAGAAAAACTGTGTTCTAGGAAAGTATTAATCTGAGAGACTTTTCTGCACCCCTGCTATGTTATGATGATTTACAACAAATATTAAATATATGCAAAATATTTGAAGCAACATTGTTAACATATTACAAAAAATAAGATTAATAAATATTTGTTTGTGTTAGTCCTTAAACTAAAAAAAAATTTCTCATCTGGCAAACTTTGTGAGTTCCTTTAAGTTTAATAAATAAGTTATATCATTAATCTTTTTTGTACCATAGGGTTCCTGTAATCAGTCGAAATTATTATAATATTGTGTTCAGAGTAGTAGAGATGGGTGTTGCTCTTTGGTTTCCTTGTGTTTTGTGGAATTGTATCAGGTATGTTATTTTGACTTCTCTGTTAATATGAAAATAATAGAATTTTTCGTAATGAATGAAACACTAAAAAAAATGCATAAATAACTCTAAAAAACTTTAATCTATAAATTCAGAAATATGAGAAATCATTAATAACTAATTAATATTGCCTCAAGCTTATTTCTAACTGGTTATTTATGAAATCACTTTGCAAACTACTCTTTTTATTTTCAAATGTTACTTTTAATAAAGTTAGCTCACTTGTTCTAGAGCTACAACTTTCACAGGGCTGCCAACTTTCTACACATTTGGTAAAATTTTCTCCTAGTGGTAGCTAAGCCTGTTTTAAAGTATAATTCTTTGTTTTTGAAAAATGATTTAAAACTAGTTTCCACACCATGCCATGTAAATGATTCAAAAGCTCTTATGAAACACTTTTTGTCCCAGCTCTCATTTGGTGAAGCTTTTAGAATGTTGGTAAGATTAGGAAAGTTCTGAAAACTTTAGTTATTGTCTACCACTCTTTAAGATATTTTGTGGAAAGCGTAGTAGTTGGTAGTCCCCTACTTTTATATCAAACTTGAGTGAAATATTTAGTATTGTGATAATAAAGTTTTGTATATTAAGTTTCGAGCTAAATAAAGGGCTATAATTTATTTGGCTAAAATAAATCTTACAATTTAATAAAATAATGTTTCTTTATGTTAAAATAAACTGCAATATAATTTAGATAAACTTTTCTATTATTATTTTTGATTGATTCTAAACAGCAATTATTATTTTTTTAAAATTAACTGTTTGGAAATTTTTTAAATCATTGGGAATTTTATGCATTTATGATGCGCAATTAATTGCAAATCCTCTCTCTAAAAAAAAAACTGAGAAATTTATAATGAAAACTGCAATAAAACAAATGTTTATTTTTCAACAAAAAAATGCAAACAAAAGCACAAAGCTAATTTAATGAAAGTTTAAAGTTTGCTAAAATTTCATGGTAACTAGAAAATGTAAGACAAAAATTAGAATGTACACAATCCATTTATTTAAAAATAAAACTTTGGATAAAACCATCATTTAAAAAACTATGATTTGTATTTCCAGTGTCTCAGAGTTCTTTTTCTGTGTTCTGAGTTTAATTATTTATTTATTGGTACCAACATTGATTTTGTGAGCCACTAAGTTTAATGAGCATTCTTCTGTTTCCGGAGTTCCTCTTTATGTTCGGTCCTACTGTAATAACCATTTCCACCTACGTACTTACTTATCTTCAATTAAAACTTCAGATAATGTACTTTAGTATACATGAATTGTCACTAACAAGAAATATTAATGTCTAAATTTACCCTCATGTTAGTCACTCAGATAACAGCAGACATTAAAATCCAGTAAACAAAGAAGCTAAATTTACTGCCGAAAACCATGTTGTTATTACTTTGCTAAATCTTTTATTTTCTGTTTAAGATGCTTAAGCAACAAGTTTTTTCTAACAAATGCACCATATGTTCCTACAGATTTTCCGCGATGGCAGACAATCCAAAACTGTAGTTTCTGGCTTACAAGGGAAAAGCATATTGTATATTACACATCCACGGATTATCTGCAGCGTAATCCATCCCTAGCAGAGAAATTGATTAAACAATAAACAAAAGCCATTGGTCATGTTCTCATGACTATTGATGGACCACATCACCTTTTGGAGGAGGGTCCAAAACTTAAATTGATGGCTGCGAGTTGAAGATTAGGTTTTACTATTGGGCAAGGCTATCAAATAGACTTTGGTGAATAGTGGTGTCACTCTTCACATTCGAAGGCTGCAAATTTAGACATTAAAGAGAAGGGGGAAATTCTAGCCATTCTTATTGATGAGATCATCAACATCTTTGGTGTGTGGTGTTTTGATTCCTTCCCCCTATTGATAGATGGTTCTTGGGAGAAAAGTACGTTGGTTGAGAAGAGAGAAAGAGGAGAAAAAATTCTTGCCTTTCTTATTGATAAGATATTCAGCATCACAGGATCGATGTGCAGTGTTTTGATTTCCTCTTTCTGTCAAGAGAGAGTTCTCGAGAGTGAATGGGTGGGTGAAGGGTAAAGCACATTAGTCAAGAAAAAGGAGGGAAAAAATTCTCTTGTGTTATGTTTTTTTGAGTTTGTGTTTGTTTTACGACACTGCCAATTTTTTTTCTCTTTTTATGCTTAAAATTCCTTATTTTACCTTATACTGATAGCTAAAATTAGAGCTGTGACGTGTATGTCGGTGAAGCTATTGTGATGATCGGAAATTTTAAAAATATTTTTTGCTGATGCAGTATGTACAACAGTGCAACCTTTCTACCTGAAAACACTGAACTACATTATTTATTGCCAATAATAATTTTTTACTTTTACCTTTTCACATTTTATCCATAATCTGGAAATGTTTTAAATCGGCAGCTCGTAAGTGCTGTTGATGCTGGATTGTCAATGCTTTACTGTATAGTTTTGAGTCATATACTTGAATATCTATGTTAAGTTATCTGCTTTTACTTTCCTAATCTATTTTTATAGTTTTGACTGAAAAATATATTCAATCTGTATCAGTCAACTCAAATGTTTGTTTTTTTTTAATAAAATTTCTACCATTACTACTACCACTTATCTTTAAAATATATTGTATAGGCCTGAACAGTTGTGGATTTTGAATCCTCAAAGGCTTTTGAGAAAACTAGAAATAAAAAAGCCTATCCATTCTGGAGGTGAGGCTGAAGCATTAGTGTCCTGCACTAAAGAGATATCTATTGTAAAGTCTGGTAAGTGTTATATATTTTAAATTGAAATATTCTTAAGTAAGGAAACCAACTCAGTGCTATTTATGCCTTGGTTTGAAACGTTTGCTAATAACTGAACATTATTCATTTTTCTAATCATGTTCTGATTATGATCAAGGGCAATTGGTAAAAGTTACAGTGTGTACTAGTAAAAGGATGTGAGACCAAATAATATTCTAGTTTAAAAATCTTTAGACAAAATTTAAAATAAATTACAATTAATATCGATACTTTAATGCCCTGTTTATTTTGTACTTACGTTTGAAAATAAATAAAAGTTATTCACTGTTAAGGGAAGGAAGGTAATATCTTTAGAAATGTGGAATAGTGGACGCCGCATCAGTAGCCACATCGATTTTTAGCAATTATCACATTCTTGAAAATACACTTGTGAAATAGTAATCTTTAAAACATAAAATCTATAATTAGAAAATAGTTATTAGTTTATAAATCTTTTTTTATATACACTTATTATAAAAAGAAATAATTGAGAATGATACTTACTGAAAAAACATTTATAACCAATCATAATAATAATTTGAGAATGTGTGCACAATAAAAATAAACTTATCAGAAAATTTAAATAAATCACCAACTTTTTATTTATTTTCAAATATTTCCAATCTTATATTTAATCAAAATCGGGCTCTTCACTTTCGAAACAAAACAAACCATCAAATTCATTTCCACTTCACCTTTGTCATCAGACATCAAGCATGAAACAATCAGAAAGGAATTATCTCCCATGTCACAGTAAGATAAAGGAAGAATATGTATTAATGGAATTCTGTAGAACTAGTAATTGAGATGAGCTGACGAATTTGAAGATAGCAGTGCAATATGTTGAAATACATGCCGTCCCCCTCTATACACGCGAGGTCACCTTATTCCAGTTGCAACCAAGAAGAACGACTATTTCATTCACTAGTTACAATAGTAATGGGGGAATGTAACCACAACCTATAAAATGAAATTCTTCTGTGACCTTCAACCTTCAGTAAAGAGAATGAATGGCTAAAAAGAAGATAAATGATTACAGCTGTCATAGGAGGGGTTGAAACTTGTGAAAGATGATCTGTGATGTCAAAAATATTTATGACATGAACAACACAACATAAATTTAGTGTGAGTAAAACTAAGAAAGAGAAAATTCCCTCTCCTCCTCTGACTTAGAAAGGTTTCAAATTCAGAAGGGGGTTATAAAATGTTCACTCCTTTCTCCCCTCAACATTCTGCTACCACTGGCACAATAACTTGTGCGTGGAAGTGTCAGGAATGTCAGCAGAACAAAACAAAAATTTAAAACTAATAAATTGTTCATTTGATCACTAAATGTAGACAGGCAATGCAACAGGCAACATTTAAATTTTTGTTTGTTTTTCATTTTATTTAAAAAAATTTGATTTCTTACAAAACTGTTCTCTTAGCTGGGTTTGTTCTAGCTACATAAAAAGAGCGTAATGCTGAAATCTGAAAAGAACAGGTTTCCTCATAATTAAAAGATCGGAACTCTAAAGAAAGATATTCTATTTTTATTTTAAAAATAAAGTTCTTTTTGTTTATCATTAAAAAGTTATAATCCTTTCAAACCAAAACAGTTAAATATAAAACAAAATAGTTTTAAGAACTAATTCGTAAAAGAACTCTTTGAAGAAAGAAACTATAATTGCACTTAATTTAAAAAAGAAACATTTTTGATAGGACAAAATCTTCCATCCCAAATCTTACGTTTAAATTATTTATTATGAAACATAGATATCAGTGATAATTAAGTGTACAGATAATAAAAAATATTAAAATATTCGAACAGTTTTTTTACATGATGTAGGAAATGGTAAAATAAACGCAACAGAAAAAAACTTTACAGAAATTGATTCAAAAAAAGATGATGCAAAATATTAAAAAAAACATACCTTCAACAGAAAAAATAATAAATTATAAATTTTCGATGACGAATGAATGAATTTAATTTCTGAGACTAAAGCTAATTTCCAGATTTAAATATATTAATAGTTCGAAATCTTGCTCCATTTTATTTTTGGCATTTTCTGCAAACTTAGTTGAGGAATTTATTTTGCATAACCTCACTTTTTTTCTTACTTTGAAATTAAAATTTTTTTTTGGCTTTCCTCTGACAGTTTTTACGTCAGTTAATCGGCAGATCGGTGTCGACTTACGTACCCCTATGATTTCTTTTTTTTTTTAGATATGTTTAATTAATGCAGAAGTGTTTTTTTTTATTTCTTATATATTGTATTCATTGGTTAGCAAAAGGGGCAGAAATTTTTAATCGGTGTTGAAAAATAAATAAGAAAGACTTTCGACTAATCGATCGATGCATCGAATAAAAAAAATTTCTTTTCTGGTTTTGTGACAATTTGAAAATAAAATATTTATAAGGAAAGTATAGATGAGAAGAGAAAAAATTATAGAGTACTCGTTTATTCTTAAGTTACAAATCTGAATTTGTAACTCCATTTGTAGATGTCATACGGTTTTTCGTCAATCAAATATTTCTTTTATCACCCCATATTTTAGTTTGAAAAAATAAATAAGAAAGAAAAAAAATGTTTTCTGAGCAAACATTGCAAAAAAAGTTCATAATTTTGGAACATTTTCTGCAAAAATCTGGTTTTGAATAAATCCATTGTGTTGGCAAAATTATCATGTGTGGCTTGGGGGAAATGAAGTCTTCCTACAGGCCACACAGCATGACAATCAAACTTATCTACATAGTTGCCAGATATATGAGAATATTTTCCAGATTTTTTGGATGGGATTTTATTTTATAATTGGCAATGATCAACTGAACTGTTTTTGTGTTTACGACTTTCAATATTCAATTCTGTAACCTTGTAATTTTTTACCTAATCCAGAAGACTTGAAAACTCCTAGATCACACATTGAAAAAAGCTAGCCATATTAGAAGACTTTTTGATGGAACTAACTTGCATTTGTATGGAGAGTAAAATCACCCATGGTTAACCTGATGGCTGATTCTAACCCATAATCTATCTACCACTGAGGATATTTAAATTGAGCACTGATGTCAGTGCAAGCCAGGAGCAGAATTCATATCAACCAGCCAACACTGGTATTTGAACCTGAATGCCTTCTTTGAAAGGCAATTGCTCTTTCCCCTGAACCACTACATTGATATATATGTTAAGGCAAAAAAAAACATGTGATGATACTTTTATGTGCTGCCAAAATTAAATATTTTTCTGTAAAAATTTAATAAATCAATATTTCACTACCCAGAGGATAATATTTCACAAAAAGTACAAAAGTTCTCAGCTATTTATCTAACAATTGTTAAAAAAAAAAATATTATTATTTTATGTTCTGTTTTTATTTAAAATGAATTTTTTTATACAGACGTATGCAGATCATTAGAAAAAATACCAGAATGCTGGATTTGCTATGATCCTGACCGACCAGATTGTGGGCCCTTAATTCAACCTTGTAAGTGTAGAGGAGATGTTTCAATTGTTCATCATGACTGTCTAAAACAATGGCTAGTAGAAGTAAGTATCTAGCTATGATTATCCCTGTGATTGTCTATAATTAGGATTGCAAATTTATCACTGTAGGAAGTTTCTGTTGATATTCAGTTCCATTTTCTAAAATCTGCACATTTATTAAAATGCGCAGAAAAAAAATTTAAATTTTTTTTATTTTATTTATTTATTACTTATATTTTAATGCCAACTAACTCTTTTCTAAAGTTTTGAAATCGATAATGTATGATTGATAAAACATTTCAGATAATAGATCAATTACAAAATGACATATTTAAGAGAAATCTGATGTTTAGGATGTATAAATTTAATGCTTACAAAGCAGCAGTTAATTACATGTTTATAGAAAGAAATTATCCAGTTTTTGAAATGTAAGATAATGTTAAGTAGCTATTTGATGTTTGTCAGTGCCTACAAATTACAGTAGGGAACCGATTATCCGGAACGATCGGGACCATCGGTATTCCGGATAACTGATTTTTCCGGTTTTCTGAATCGCTACAAAAAGCCGTTTTTTTTATTGTTAAACCCAACTAAAAAAAAATTTTTTTTTTTTGGAAATAATCTGAAAAAGAAGAAAAAACGATGGAGTAATACACTAATGATTATTTCCAAAATGATGGTAAGGTAAACATCTTTCAAAAAAGAAGGAAAAATCCTAAAATCTTATGAGGAAAAAAAAATTTTTTTTTTAAAAAATGGCAGGAAAATTTATCGAATTTCGTTCCGGTTTTTTGGTTTTCCGGTTTTTCGATTTCCGGATAACGGGTTCTGTACTGTATTTTAAAATGTCAAGGCTATGATCTGTTCCAAAATATACATATTGATGTTCAATGGCTAAGCGTAATGCTATGTGGGGTGATATATGTAACACAGACTTCTGTGTAATGTAAAATCTGACATTTTCAAGGTTTACTGTATAAAGATCTTCTTCTGTATGAAAGTTAATTTTCTCATCATAGGATAATAAAATAAAGATATATTTTGTCTACTTTAATTGCAGTTATTCCCAAGCTAAATGTGTTCAGGTACATATTTTTATTATATACATCTTTTATTATATTCGTATATTATTATCATATGCATATTATTATCATATACATATTTTTAACATATCTTTGAATTGGTCTTCTAGGGTCATCACTATATTCTAATAGTTTTGTTTTTAACCATATTAAGCATAGTTGTTTTTTGTTTTCAGTCTTCTGGTCAACCGGATGCTACCAAATGTAAAGTCTGTAATGAGCCTGTAAGTCATAATTTCTTGCATTATTGAAATAGGCATAAATATGTTATTTTAATGTGCTAATTATTATTTTTCGTTAGTTTCAGAAAATGCTCTCAAGCTTTAATTATTTAAAAAAGTTTTGTTGCCATAATTCCTTTCAAAAATAATTCGAGTTAAGAAACCTCTTTTCTACTTACTATTTAGTGTAATAAAAAAAAATTTCATTGTTAACGTCAGTAGAAATACATCATCAACTATTTTTTAATTTGTACAGTTACCAACTTTTTCGTATTTTGCAGCAGCTTCACCTATTTATGTCTCATTTTTGGCTAATTTGGGCTGAAACTCGCGTCTACTGCTTCTTGAAAATCCAAAATTAAAATTTTTTTTCCATCCTGCTTCATCAATTCATATGTGCTGTTCAAAGTTGTATCATTACATTATTGCATTAAGAAATTGTAACTTAAAAAACCATTTGAAAATCTGAAAAAGCAATTAACAAAACTTACAATGGCTGATTACTCTTTATTTCAAAGTTTGTATATTGCAATTATATTGTATTGAAAATAAGAATATAAAGACCCTGTAGAAAGCCATAAAAATAAGTGCTGAAAAATATTGTGAATTTACACTGTAATTGGTGCATTTCAAAATTTGTGTTTCATGATAATTTTGTTCTAAAAAATCTGGATATTAATTAACAATATGAATTTTTTATAATATTAATGTACTCTAGTCATATAAAAAATTAAAGGGGTATACAAAGACTGCAGTCTTGTCATTCTTCCCATTATTTTGTTACCGTATCTTTTTTTCCAATTTTCTACTTTTTTGTCTTTTAAAATCATCTTCTGGATTTATTTATTGTTTTTATTTACTTTACCAGAAGTAAGAATTTTATAGTGCTATCTCCTTAAAAAAATAATCAGTATTTAAAATTGGAAGGAAAAAAAGTTGTTCTCTAATTGAACTCTAATTATCACTAATATAAATGTTAATCACTAACATAAATTTCCTTCTAATATTCTGAAGTTCATATAACGTGAAACTTTGTTGCTTTGAAATTGTTATCTCATTATTTAAAAATAGCATGATTTAGATAATTTGAAATCTCATATACTCCATCTATTGAATTGATGGACCATTCACAAATTATAAAAAAATTGTTTGTCATCTTTATTGGATTCATTATTTCAGAACTTTTGGTGGGTCATTTTCTTTAAAAAAAAAAAAATTCTACTTTTATTTTCTCAAACTTATAAAATGATAATTGAGGGAATAATCCTTAATTCAATGGATTATTCGCTAAGCTGCCAAAGCTACTCAACAAAGAACTTCATCATATTGAAATTTTCAACATACTTAATTATAACTTAATGGTAATATGAATTAATTAGCTATTTCAAAATCATTTGAGTTCATTTCTTTAAATTTAGGGACCATCCACTAGTTGGAAAATTGTTTCAGGCCTCTTTACTGAATTTGTTTCCGATTTTTTGCTTTGTCATTTTTTGAAGGAAAAAAATGTATGCTGTTGCAAAATTATAAAATTTTGAATTAAGGCGTTATTCCATTTTCGATTCCTGCAGATTGAAAACAAATCTTGCAGAATTGAAATTCTTCTCTAATTCTTAAAAGGACAGTAATTAAAATTTATTATTATTCTACACATATGCAATATAAACCCAAGTATTGATTCAATAATCATTCAATTTTTACGCTGTTAATGGAGGGATCATCCCCAAAATAACTTTTATATGAAGTTGCTTAGCTGTACATTTAGCAGCAAAACAAACTAACAGCAAACATTTTAAAATTAAGTGTTGCATTAAGTCATGTGCATACTATTTAAAAGAAAAACTTTGGAGGCCTGTTGGGAAAAAAAAGGCAACCAAAGAAAACCTGAAAAACAAAAATAAAAAGATAAAGCTTAAATGTGGAGATATAAAAATTAAAACTTGTTGTAAATTGTCAAGAATTTGCAAGAGATAAGAATCTTGATGCATGAAAAGAGCTTCAAGAAAATATGAAATTTGCTTTCATGATGACTTCATCAGACTCTACAAAAATAAAAGGACTAAAAAAAAAAACTAGCAGTGCCTAGATAAGTCTTAAAACTCTTGAATCTGGTACTAGTGAGAAGAATTTTAGAATGTTTCTAATGAAAAAACATAATAAAGCAATTATTGCTTTGGTAATGTCTAGTTCTAATATCAAACATTTAGCACTGTTGTTTTTAAATGGTTATTTTGTATATTTTAATTCGAAGACATGAAATGGGGAAAGATATTTGATTGATGTGAATTTTTTAAGTAAAATTTTAAAAAAATATTTTGATTAAAATAAAATAAAGAGTTTTATGAAATATAAGAGAATTAATGGTATATTGCATAGTAGAGTAGACTAAGTTCAATTATTGCTTGACCTTATGAAAAATAATGACAATACTTTCCTATATTATGAGTTATTTTATTTGAAACTTATAAACAGAAATAATTTTTTCCTAACAAAATTACATCGTACCATTCAATATTGGCTTTAAAAATTCATTTGATTTAATGTGTTGTACTAGAAACGACAGGACTTGACTCATTTTGTTTGAACTGGAGAAGTATATTGTCTTTTAAAATTACCAATTCATGTTTTCTTTTTAGTATGAATTACAACAAAGCACAATTTGGCTTCCAAGAGGCTTGACTCCCTATCACTGGGCAAAAACTGGAGGGATTGTTACAGTTATGTGCAGTTCTGTTGCAGGAGCATGCTTTTTTATAAAAATGTTTGAAAATGTTGGAATTCGCACATTATCTGGAGGTTCTGCTATTCTTGTTGTTTACATTTGTTTAAGGTAAATATCTATTTTTTCTTTCATAAAAATAACAAAAATACAAATAACATTCATGAAAAGTCCTTGAATTGCATAACATTACCCATTTTATATTTTTATCTAAACATAGTCTTGGTATTTAAATTTAACAAAACTATAGAGTCAAACCAGTTAATAATAAGCCCTGAATTAACAAGATTTAATAAAGAAATCAAAAATACTTAGTTGGTACAATGAGCCTGACTTACTTTTAACAAGCTGACCCCTGTTTAAGTGAGCAATATTTTGTGACTGAGAAAAAATTACTTATTTCAAAAATTTGAAAATAAGTAGCGAAAAATTTGAAAGTTATATCCGTCAACACAAATGTTATCACTACCAAGATATTCCTGAAGATATTGTAGTTGAAATTCAAGCTAAAGCAGGTATAAAAATTATGAAAGAAATAATTATATCAACAGATATGAAGAATTTTAAGCTAATTCGTCTCCAATGTACTCAATGGTTTTTGAGTGTGCAGAAACATGTCAAACTTTCTTCAATAGCAGGGGTGCAAATGAAGTTTATCAGGTCATGAATCTTATCCAAAAAACAATAACTCAGCAGACACAATACGAAAGTTCAATACAGATTAACTAACTTTTGAACTGCATAGTAAAAAATAAAAAAATGTAAGTACTATATTAAGCACTATTTGTAAGTATGTATGAACTTAAATGATTTTTAACCAGCCTATTTTTTTGCGAGCATTTGGTTATAACAAGCACATTTTGCAGTCCCTTCACGCTTGTTATAAGTTATTTCAACTGTAGTTACTGAATAAGTTTTCTACTCATTATTATCATATGTTTTGGAATTTTTGATCGTACTTCACAATATACTTTTAAACGAAGATCAAATGTTTGCTTTTGAATTACATTATATGATTTGAAAATGTAGCCTATTGACAATTTTTTGTTTATTAAAACAAAATATGAATAGTTAAAATGTCATTTCTTTATTTGACCATATTACATTTCCATTGACCTTTTTAATTACATGCATGAAGCTTTCAAAAAATACAACAACAAAAAAGTAATTTTTGGGAGATTACAGAATCTTATCCCCTTCTCTATTAAAAGTGAGCTGTTAAACTAGAACATTTTTTTAAATATAATAAATTTTGTTTCATTCAAATACATGAATAATTCTTTTTTTTTTTCTTCCCATTCTTATTTAAATTTGAATTGGTAAAAAGAAAGTATTTAAATAAGATTCATTCAAAATTTTCACAAATTTCTTTTAATAAAATCTGTTACTTGTTTCTACATTGTGGTGATATTTTTTTGTATCTATGCTCCTTTTTGGGTACTTGCCATTTATGAAACAATTGCAAACCTGAAGTTTTTTTCCAAGATTCCAACTGCTTCAAACTGTAAATGAAATCTCTTCATGAAATTGCAAGATTACCTAGTAATCTCATAAATTCGAATACCTTTGTTGGATTACATAATCTTGACATTGCATAATGTATTTATTAAATGTACTAGGTGCTTTTAAAATCTAAGAAAAAAACATCATGCATTGAAACGAACCATACATTGTTTTATTTTATTATAAGATTCATTGTTTAATTGGACTAACAAGTAAAATTTTAATCTTTGTATTAAATTTCTTACTTACCGTAATTTCGCCGAGAAACGCCGCCCTGGTATATACGCCGCTCCCTCAAAAATCGACTGACAGAGAAAAGCTTTTCATCGGACACGCCGCGCCGAATTTTTAACAATTAAAGAATTTTGAACTTAATTAAAGACGTATTGATTAAAGACTTAACACATGTTCTAAATATGCATATGTATATAATTTAAATAGTTAAATAAAAATAAATAAAAGGATATTAAATATTAAAAAAATATAGAAACAATCCTAGTATATAAAATAGATTTTAATAATTTTCTAAGTAAAATTAAGCATTTTCTAATTTTAAAGTGAAGTAACCATTAAAAAATAAATAAAATAATTAATATATCATAAACCATTAAAATAAGTATGAAATTTTTTAAGAATAAAACGATTTTACTTTTAAATTAACAATCCAAAATCCTGTATTAGAAATAAACGATAAATCCAAACAAATTTTGTTCAAAGAAAAACTTAAGAATAATTTATTTAGATATCACATATATATTCATATCACTGCACTTAAAAATTCCTCAAAATCAGAACTCTCTGTATCAGAGCAAATTAGGTTTATTATTTAATTGTTTATTTCGGGTTAATCTCCGTCACTTTCGGTTTCGTTTGTCCCGGGATGATTTCCGCTTTTTTTAAGCCATTTATCACAGTTTCTTTTACTCTTTTAATTGCTGACAGCTTAAACGCAACGGTATAATTTTTCCTCTTAATGGGAGGCATTTAAAATGGATAACTTAAATACAAGTTATGTTAAAACAAAACGAAAATAGTATAAACGAAACAAAAATATTAACGAAAGAAAAATATTAATAAAACAAAAACGCATCAGAACTGAAGATAAAACTATAAAAAAAACGTAATAATAATAAGCTGAGGAAGATGATCGAAATCAGACAGAAATATGAGCAATGCAAAAAAAAAAAAAAATCAAAAGCTCTCTCCCAAGCATTTAAAACAAGTTTCTATTTTTACCAATTCCTCCCCCTATTTTCGCTTCTCAAATCAGGTTTCTTTTTTCAACTGACTCTGCCTAGGACGTTCTTTCTTTTATCCCTGTCTAAAATTCTCACACACTTTGCTTTTTTCCTTCTGCACTGACCTTCAGTGGAAAGTTTGAAATTCTTTTTGAACATTCTAATTGTGAGATTATTGAAGGTCATTCCAAGCTCATCAGTATGCTTTATTTACCAAACATTCACATGTTTTTAACAACCTGCTGAAGAAAAAAGGGGAGTGGAGAGAGGCATCCATGACAAGTGGAAGAGTCATATTTCGTGGAAAGAACGGGGAGGGGAGTGTTTGTTTTACAGTTACATTATCACAGCCCCACCCTGATTTTCTTCATTCATTCCTTTCTGATTTATGCTTCTCCACTCCACGCCCATTTCCTACACTCAACAGCTGTCCATATGGCAGAAGGGAAAGAGAGACTTTGTTCTCTTGTGGATAGTGGTCTCCAGAATATGATTCCAAGAAAGGATTAGGGAGGGGAAAATTCCAGGTGCGCTGACCATTCCTTGGAGTGACATTAAGCATGAAAAAATAAATAAAAAGTACAATAACAAGTGGAAAAAAGGAAGATGAAATTTCCAGTGCGGTTTCTAAAAAGCAAAATTTTTTGAAGGAAAAAAAAAAGTTATACTATATAGGCCGCCCCGTTAGATACGCCTTCCTACTAAATTTTCAAGTTTTTAAATCAATAGCGCCGCGACCTATCTCCGTGAAATTACGGTAATTTTAATATTTGTTTGCTATTTATCTAATTTCTATTACAGTAGAGAACCAATTATCCGGGATGCTCGGGACCATCGCTATCCCGGATGTCTGAATTTCCCGGTTTTCTGGATCGACCAAAACGTGTCATTAATCCATGTTTTATCGAATCCGAATTACAAGGAAAAAGTGTAATGCATAAAGTAAGAGAAAAAAAAGGTACTCCTAACTTTAAAAAGAATAAAAAAATTTGCAAGTTTAGACAAGAAAAACGAGTTAAAAAAATACAAAATTCTCGTATTTATTTTTTAAAAATAATTACAATTCCTAGATTAACTAATATAAACAAAACCAATGGTTAAATAACGCAATATATTTCATACCTAATTATACGGGGAAAACGATAAAATAAAAGGAAAACTTATTAATCTAAATAAAAACACTTGAAAATTATCGAACCGAAACGATAGTTAAAATAGGCACTAGCATAAATATTAAAACCCGGAACAGGGCAAGATCAACGGAATTTTAAAAAAAAACCTAATGATAAAATTTATGAATAAAAAGAATTAATTTATTGAGTGCGAAATTTATCGTGAAAAGAAAAAAAATCAAACGTAGTGAAATCAGAAAAACAAAACTGCAATCTGCTTCATAAAATAATCCTATGTTTAAATTAATAAACAATTCTCCTTTTATTTTTATTTTTTTGTCGATAAAAACACTATATTCAATTACAGCAGATGTGATTCCACATCAATAAAAACTTGCAAATGATACCGCACTTCCAAAGAATGAGAATTTATTCAGTAGAAAAAGATTTTATTTTTATTAATTGATGTCAAATAGATAAATATATTTTTCTCTTTCATCTTCTGTTCACTGATATGCATGCAATGCATTTTCCACACACCCCTCGTAAATCAAACAGAAAACGAAATCAGCATGCCACACCCTTGAGCTTGATTGACGGCCTAAAGGAGAAAATAAAACATTCCTCCCTTCCCTGCCTTCAAGGTCGCGGAGGAAATGACGTTTCTCTGGGTAAACGGGGGGGAAAATTCTCCCCTTCCTTACATTTTCCTCTACTCAACTTCAAGGATGAGTTCAATTTCCGCTTTTTTTCATAATCGTTCTAGTTTAAAATGGCGGGAAAACCGATCAAAATTTTTCCCGGTTTTCTGGTTTGCCGGTTATCTGGATACCGGATAAATGGTTCCTTACTGTACTTTAAATCATTTCAACATTTTTATTTTTTAATCTTGTCAAGTAATAGGGGAATCAATGTTGTTTTCCTTTGTTAAATACCACTGATATTATTTCACATTAATGTATGAATGTAACTTGTGTATATCTATTTCAGATTATTAGGTTTCAATGTTCTAAATGGTTACCAGAGAGCAAAGTTCTCGGCTGTTAAAATATTGAATCATAATATGAACAATGGTCAATCAGAAGATCTGTTAGCAGTTCCACATTTTAATCAAGCCTCTGCTACATGTCACTTACCACCTAATACATGAGAGCATATATAATCATTTTTAAATGTAAGTAATTGTCTAATTCTTATTTAAATTTTTTACCCCTTTTCATATCTGTGTGTTTGAAATTAAAATAATACCATCAGGTGAATATTGGGTAGTTGGGAAAGGATATATCAAAATGATTTTAAACAAATGACATGCCTGCATATTCTATGAGGATTTTTATATGCTTCAGCTTTCAGAAGTTCAGCTTTTTTTTACACATAAAATGTTTATTTTTTATAAAAATTGAAATTAAAAAAAAGTTTTTATATAAGCTTTCAAAAATTTCGATTATTTGAGCTTCTTTGTGTTGTACTGTAATATAAAACAAAAGTTAGTCTGTTTAAGGTAAGGAATCCATGTTAGAAAAACTTTTTGTTGATGAAAATAAATTAATATTTATTACAAATACACTGAATGTTCCATAAGAGTCTAATATATATTTTTAGAATGCTTGTTAAAAATAAAGCCAAAATACTGCTTGTTATGGATTGCAAATTAATATTTTAGTTAAAAAGAAATAGAACATTTTCAATTTCCGACCATTCACCATTAATGTCAATAATGAATAAAAAGAGCTAAAAATGATCTGAAATCAGTTTATTATAGAATGGAGCTTAAAGGCAGTTCCTAATGAAAGTTGGATAAAAACAATTACTCAAGACAGCTGATCTAGTTTGTGATAATTTTAATCCCTTCTTTGCTTTTCCCACCCTTATGGTCAGATCTTTCTTTTTTTCCCCATCTTTTTTGTCTTTTAAATTAATCTTAATGAATTCTTAACATGACAATTTGTCTTTTGATAATTTTAAATTGAGCGTTTGGTGCATTTTATTATTATTTTTTTTTTAGGTTTATGTGATAGTTGGGTTTTCAAGTATGGTGTAAAGAGGCAAAATAATGAAACAGCACTTATTTTTCTCTGATTAAAATAGCCTGCTAAAAGCCTTTGGAACACTGACTATATAACATACTTTAAACATCTTAAGGCAATATATACTCAGTATTGTGTTCAAAAACAAAATATATGTTGTTTTTTATTGCTTTTTCTCTGTATAAGTTGAAATGATTGTTATTTATTAATACATGCCTTTTTATTATATAATGTATATTTATTTTCACATCTTGCAATATTCTAAATAAAAAAAAAATTTCATTGTTTTATTCACATTTTTGAAGTCTTTCAATGTTGGAAGTAGTTAGGGCACAAAATAGATTAGCCTTTTTATAATGAAGCCTGTACATATTTTCATTAAATTAATCAGATTTACTTGTATTAACATTTGATCTGTAACTGGTATTGTATTTTAACATCCCAAATTGTAAATTTGTGATAGGCAGGTAATATATTTTCATTATTCACTCTGATAAATTATTTTCTCTTAAGAAAAGATCTTTACTCAGTAGACTATTATATTCATCAGAATATTTTTTCAGTATCCAACTGTACTGTAGATTTATTTAAGTGTATGTATATTAATATATTGGTTAAGTTGTCTTATGATATTTGACAAACGTATTTATTACTCATATTCAAATAAATATATTTATTTTTTGTGTTCCTTACGTGAGTTACTCTGTAGGCATTTGTCCAAGCTCTTGAAAAATGCAATTTTAAAGTCTCATTAAAAAGACTGTGCAAAAGCCTTTATTTGTGACTACTTTTTATTCAAGCCTTTAATGTAAAATTTGTAATAAGGATTTCCTTCAAATTTTGCATTCCTGGTTAAATTTTGTTGTTTTCTAGTAAATTTTCTGATTTCCACAACACTTAACAAATAGCAAAAAAAAATTGCATTTAACTCCCTGTTATTAAAATATATCACCTTATTGCTAGGATTTTTATTTTCATATTCTTCTAAAAAATAAAAATATTGATTCTATCACAAACTGATGAGGGTTCAGTTAAACTACAAGTTAAAATATTTTAGGTGAATTATTGGTGGTAGACCCTCAGTGCGATAGAAATTAAAACAGTTCCATTTTTATAAAGTTTGTAAACTTTTAGAAACTGCTCAGTTTTTGTGTACTTTTGTAAGGCTTTCAAAAGGAATAATTTTTTTGCCTTATTTTTGAGGTCTTTATTTATTAATGCTAATGTGTGGAACTCACCTATACTGATTGCATAAAAATGACTACCAGGTACATTATACGTTTAATACTTGTGAAGTTCTTTAATATGACAGAGTACTGAGTCACTAATTGTTGGTACAGTTGTATGTAACTCATTTTTGTTACAAATTGTTGACTAATAGAACCTTTAATACTAATTCTAGCAATGAAACTTTCTTCGGTGTAATATGTGGTGTATCTGAGGGAAAACATTTTTATTTGGCTAATCTGTAATATTTTTTAACTGAAGAATATTCTGATTTGTTGTATGTATATGGTTTTAATAGTTTTTTAAAAAATACAACCTTTGTGAAACCTATTTTAAGAACAATTGCATATTAACTATAATCTTTGCAATGAAGCAAACTCTTAAGTTTTATTGCTTTTGTTTGAAAATTATATGTTAGTCAGCAGTTTTTATGTGGATGTTATTTCTATTTTGAAAGTCCTTTCAATGTATCACCTTTCTACAAGCATCTAAACAAAGCAGGGTTTTATCATCATAATAAAATTCCCTGGTAAATGTGCCATTGGTTGCAAATTTCAATTTGAAGGCATTAAACCACCTTTATTTAACCAAAATAAATAAATTAATTCAAGGTTAACAAGAAATAACCATCCTAACCTTAGAAGGGAGGCATTGAGGTTCAATCAAAATGTGATTGACAAATTCATCAAAATAGCACAAATGTGAAAAAAAAAGCCAGGGAGAGCTTTAATCAAACATAGATGATTGCAAAAAAAATGAATGAAAAATGTGTATTTCAAATTTAAATTTTCTTAGAAATGTTTTGTATTTGTTGAGCATTTAAGAAATTTTTCAATTTCTTCATTTTACTTCTTATTTCTTCATTCATTGGCAATAATTTTTAACATAAGATTTTCACCAAAGAGCAATTTCTATATGTTGTTATTTTTAGACGTAATGTAAATGTGAGTAAATATGCCTAGATCCTTTAGGCAAGAAACACATAGCATTTAAAATTCATGTGTCAAGATAACAAAAGATTTTTCACCTTGTTTTCTACAAACTTGTTATATTGCCCAGTGATATCTGTTTCAGTATTTAGTTTTTATTGCATAACATAAATAAGCACTAATACTACTAGAAAGATATATGCATCTATCACTTCTGCAAAAATAATGCAATGAGCAAGACTAGTAATTATAAGTTTAAATTTATTATGTAAATTTAAACTTATAATTACTTTACTCATTGCATTAATAGAGTAGATAAAAAAAAGTATTCTTTGCTTTTCAATGAATTGTTCCCACAAAATGTTTCTTAATATTATTCTTAAGACATGTGAGATTGCAATGTTTCCCTAACTCTAACCACTGCTAATTATTTTTTGTTGAATCAATAAAAATGGATTCTAATTACAGATTTTCACTTAAGTTCAATCAACATCAATCATCTCATTTTGATCAAATTAAAATAGTTAATTTTTTCCCTCGGGAAAAAAATAAATTTAGGTTTAAAATTATTAAATTATGTTAAAACAAATAATTACATAAGCAATAATAGTTATAATTTTGCCATGAAATGGATTTCAACTATCACAATAAATAAGGAGTGAAGGTAAAAGTAGTAGAGAGCCTTTCATGACATTTTCCTGCAGCAAACCTTGTATGTCTCGTTGGCACTTGTCAGTTTTTCTTCCATATAATCTCTAAGAGAACTCTAGTAATTGTTTTCTTAAAAAATTAAGATTAAAATAGTCTGTGTAGTCACATATTAAATGATATTCCCCAAGAAAAGGAGCAAGTGTAAACTAGAAATACCAAAATAGACAAAACATGACCTCTAGGAGAATTCACTCCGTTTCCTTTTTGGTTGCAACATAAATGAATGAGTGATTAAAAAAAACTTATTCCACTAAAGTTTGTTTCTGGAAAATAAAAATAAAAACGTGTTTTTCTATGAAACTTAAATTTTGAAAAAAATATTTTTATTAGTCAGTTGATTGTTTGACAAAGTACATCTAATTGTAACTATAAGTACAAAAATCCTTTATGTATTAAATAACTAAATATTAATATTTAAAAGTATATTAATGTTATATTTATTTGACTAAATTCAAATGTGGCTAAACATAACCATAAAAGACATATAAAAATCTTTTATTTTATGATGAAATAATTTATAAAATTTTTTGCCTTCTAATTTTGGATCACTGGTTTCTTCATTTGAAGTAAAGCATATTAGTTTGAATTTCTGTACATAAAAATTCTTCACCTTTGCATACAGCTACAAAAACTATAACAATAGAATGCAGTAAATTTGAGGGTGAATTATTGACTCACCAATTAATAAGAACTCTAAATTAAAAGCTTTTAATTATGCAATTAGACACCAAATTTGTGTAGCGTGATTTTTTCAAATTACAGGTTAAATTCAGATATAATTTATGACATGTTCTTAATTATATACCTAAAGGTAAGCTGTAGGTAATACATGCTATATTACAACATTTATTATTTCTTTGTATTTAAGTAAAGTTATAAATGCTTTAATTTTGAGGCAAATTTAATTATATTTTGGATGAATGGCTAAAAAGTCCACATAATTCTTGATAGGCTTTTTAGATATTTACTTAGTTTATTGGAGCTATGTGTAAGCACGATTTTGTAGTTGAGAATAAATTCTATTATCTTCAAACCCATTTCTATTTTTCTAGTACAGACAAAATTTAGTTTTAAATAGTTTCTTAACATAAATTTAATTGACGTTGGCACAGCAAGTTATTGCTAGATTAATTTTTTGGCACTCTCACAAGTGGTCAAATTTCTAAAACTGCTTCTTTTGCTTCAAATAACATTTTAAACAAAATTCTGTGGAGATTAGATTTCGTGCTTGAACTTATAGAACCTTTAAAAAGATCAATAAAATACAATCAGTGTTCAATATTACACTAGTCGCCCAAAGGAAAACAAATAGTATAATGTGAAGTCTTTATCAGGGGTAAGATAAAAAAAAATATTAACTAAAGAACTATTGCATGAAGAAATAATAATAATCTTGGATGACTGACACAAATACTGCAAATCTTTAACTTAAACATAAACCTCAAAAGTGGTATTTTGAAGTAAAAAAAAAAGTTTTGATAAATTTGTTTATAAAGAAATGCACAAAAATTACCTTTTTTTTTATTGTATTAAATGTGTAAGATCCATGCAGATTTTCACAGGTCTATCTTTTAATTTTGTAAAATTATCAATATTCTCAATAAAACCATATTTGTTTTGGAAGTGCAGTTTTTTTCTTTTGGGAGAGGCATCAAAATTTTGGATGCTAATTGGGACTGAACTGATCAGTTTAAATGTTTTAATTGGTGTCAAAAATAACATTTGCATGTATGAAATTAATTGCTTGTTTTAAATAGTTCTTAAATTTAACTGCAATTTTTGTTTTCGTTTGGTTTAATTTTAAGTAGTATAGAAATCATTTATCACATTTTAATACCTGTACTTAGTGCTTATCAGAATTCAAAGTAGTTTAAAGATTAAAAAAATAGTATATGTGACTATTTTATTTTAAAGAATGGTTTGTTTCTATTGTAAAACAGTTAATGTGTTGTAAAGGAGTTTTTTCGATAAATGTTTATGTGAATATGAAAATGTAGAAAATCTTGTTTTTTATTTCTTTTAGAGACAAGAAGTCGCATTGTTCTTATTTATAATAATTTGGTTTTGTGCATTTGTTCTGTCTAGTATTTTTAAAAGGGAGGGAATATACATTATTTTTTTTAAGTAGATTTAGCAGAATTCATTTTAAAAAAATGAATAGAAGCAATTCATTTTTTAATTTATAATATATCAGTTAAATTGAATATTTTGAAAAGAAATTACTTGTTGAAATTAGTGCTTTAAAATAGAAATATTTTGTTGTATAGCTAATTTTCATACAGCTTATGTCTGTCAATTTGTCTATGTTATATGTTATAAAAAAAATATAGAAATTTATTGAGGTGATTTGGGAATTACAAATATTGTTTTAGAATATGAATGTTGTGTATTATATTTGTTTCTTCCATTAATAATCTGCTTCAAAATTTTCCAAGTCTAAGAATAAACAATATTATTTATTAAAAAAAAGTTTGTTTACTCTTAGTTATGAAGTTCATTTCAAATATTTAATAGACTTTTTGTAACATTATGAAAAGACTGCTAGAAAATAAAACACTGACATGTTTAATGTAGAAATACAAAATTTTTATGAGATTGTTAATAAATTCTCAAAAATAAGTTAATTTTTGGTGGAAAATATTTTGCTAATTTTTTTAAAAATGACAGTTTTATCATAAAAACTTACTTGGGCTGATATCCTTAAATTTTATTTAATAGGGAAAGCTGCCATTTTTAGCATCTCTGACCCAAGACCATCATGTAACAATAAGTTCTCAAAATTAACCTACTCTTAGTAATATATCAACCTGGTACTGACAAAGAAAAGGCATCAAGTTTGACATGAAATCTTGATGTCAAACAAAATTTTTATGCATAGTTTCAAGATTCTGGTGAGACATTACTTCCGTAAAATCAAATTATTTTCACTGTAACATTTATGTCTTTGTTCCAACTAGAAGGTTAAAAAAAATCAATCCTAAATTGTTTTATACGTAGGAGGAAAGAACCCATTATCCAGAACGATCGGGACCATCACTATTCCGCGGATAACTGATTTTTTTGGTTTTCTGAATCACCATTTTTTAATTGTTTATGAAACCCAACTAAAAAAGTTATTTCAGGGTTCCTACGGTTCTTTAAAACTGCTAAATTTTTATTTTGAAAAATAAGGACTCTTAAAAGTAATTTTGGAGCAAGGTTTTTTAAAAGTGCTTAATTTTTCAGCATCACTATAGTTCATAGGAACAATTTTTCAGTCTTACAAAAATATTTAAAACAAAAATTTCTCCTGTGACCAAGCATTGATTGTAGTGCATTTTAGAGAGACTAGAAGGAATGTGTGTGAGGAAGCTACATGCAAGGGAAAGAAATCATGTCCTGTCATTAATATAAATGGTTCTTTTATTAATATATTCTTCCTTTTGCCTAGAATGAGGAGAATGAAGCATTCTAAAAGAAACGAATCTAATGTGAACAAGGGGATACTGCGTATGGAAGAGATAGTGCTTTTTTCGGGGGAGTATTTTAAGGAATACTTTAAGAGA
Organism: Parasteatoda tepidariorum; assembly: GCF_982258835.1. Classification (NCBI taxonomy): domain Eukaryota; kingdom Metazoa; phylum Arthropoda; class Arachnida; order Araneae; family Theridiidae; genus Parasteatoda; species Parasteatoda tepidariorum. Next base: position 41,358,823 of record NC_141765.1, read on the forward strand.
TTTCTAACAATCAAAGACAAAATTATTTGTTTTAACTCTCCTGGACTAAGCAATCAACAGACTCCCCCTGCTTAAGGGCCAGATGATAAGAAAACAGGTGTTCAATGAGTCACCCTTTCTCACTGTGCCATGATTGAAAAGAAATGATTGATGATATTTAGTACTTCTGCCAGTGTAGGGAGCTGATGATTATTTCTAAAATGGTGGTAATGTAAACATCTTTTGAAAAAGAAAGAAAAATCCTAAAATCTTACAAGGAAAAAAAAATTTTTTTTTTTATATGGCAGAAAAATTTATGGAATATCATTCTGATTTTCGGATTAGAAGTTCTGTACTGTTTAACAAAAATTTATGCTACTATGCACTCTGCCATTTTAAATGGTGAATTTTTGTAAGAGTTTTTCCTTTTATATACCATACTGTCAATTTGCAATAACTCTGATCTGCTGAGACAAAAGCAAAATTTTTAACAGAAGTGCGACTTTGCTAGTTTCTACACCTAGAAAATTAATCATTTAAGCAATTCTTTTTAATCATGCTGTTCACTAATCACTTTCAATTTGACATTATACAGGCTTCGTAGTTGCCCAAAGAAAATAATGAATATACTGCTTAGCACTTTTATGCTAAAGTAATTTAGTGGATGATCCCTCAATTCTCCATTTAAAAAATTTTTATGATTGTTGTTTGGAATTAATAATTTTTCAAATCATATGAAAGGAATGAATCAATAATTAAAAAACTAAAATTTCCCCCTACAAGATTTTACAGTGCTTTTGCAGAAAATAAAAAGATAATGATCCCTGAATTCATAACCACTTGATAATGTATTATTGTTAATTTAGTTTCTTTTTCATACAATCCCTACTTAAAGTTTGAAACAATGAATTCTGTGAATAGGACTATGTGCCTGAACTATGTACATAATTAATCTATGGCCCTTAGGTTTTGAATATTCAAATATGGACGATTTTTAACACCATTGATTAAAATAAAAATGTTAGATCATAAATCAAAATCTTTTGATTGTTCAAATAGATTATTTTAAAGTCTATTTGTAGATAACTGTAAGTTCTAAAAATACTAAATCAGGACATCACAAATTTTATCCGAAATATCAGAACAGCTATGAACATTGTATTAAACATATTAGTGACTTTAGTATCCAACTTATGAAATTAATTTTCGGACATATAGTGCGCATTTGCATAAATGTCAAAAATTTGCTTAGATCACTTTTTGTTTTATTCTGTGAAAATGGCTCAGTTGCCATAAGAGAGCTACTTGTACTAAAAATAAAATGAGTTTATTTACAAGTGAAAATACTTAATATATTTTTATAGACTAAAGTCATATGCCTTGAATTTTTTTCTGAATTGTTCTGCTAGATTTCTTTCTTCTTCTTCAGTTAAAGCGCATGATTTCCAATCAATTCGGTCTGGTAAATCAAGTATAGGTTTGCTAGCTAGAACCATTCTGTAAAAAAAAAAAAATTTTAAATCAAAAATATTTTTAAACTACATTAAAACATACAAGGTCAGTTTTGCATGAAGTTATCTTTGGATAAATGAATTTTATAACTGTGAGCAACGATTGCTCAATTTGATTAAAAAGTTTTCGAGATATTGCAAAATAAACAAGTCATAGCTAATTTGTGAAAAAATTCCTATGATAACAATTCTGAAAAATTGTATGCAGCAATATAATGCAAAAAAAAGAGAGTAATATATGAAAACAAAAAACACCAATAAAATCAAGTTGCTCAATTCCAATATAAAATCATTAGTCTTCCTACATATAATTGCATTATGCAATATTATGATAAATCTTACCATATATTAATACACCAACAAATCAAAACTCTTGGTTTAAATATTACCCAACTTTTTTAAAAAATTTTAGCAAAATACTTAATTATTAACTCTATTGACAAAGCTTGGAGAAAAATTACTTTTAGCTCAAAATTCTCATTAAGTAATAATTGCATCGTAAAATTATTCAAATATTTCAGTAAATACACATTTATAAAGTTTCAGTAATGTGATAGAAAAGTAACAATCACACACACTAAAATCTTTAAGAAAGTGAAAAGGTCCTAAATTTAAATTTTTAAAAGTCCAAATTTCAATTATTATATAATTTGGTATCCATTAACTTGAAATTATTCTCATGTTTTCTATATTTCCCCCTCAGAAAATCAATGACTGCACTAAACCTCTTAGGAAAGCAGTTTTATTTTCCTTCTTAAAGGGGTGTGAGTGTAATCAATTCCATTTTACTATTGCATGTATGAGTAATAGTTTATTAAAATTATGATAGATAAATTTTCTTTGTTTTTAAGTATTTCAGAGTTTTAAACAAATATATCTTATGTACAAATATTAGGTTGAGTTCAGAGCAAGTTTTGGGTATGTGCAATTGACAAGACTTCACTGTCCTAGAGTCATGCATAAAGAAAGAAAAATGATCTAAACATTTAAAATAAAACTATAGATCTGTCTAGTGTAAATACATTCTTTCTTTTTTTTAAAAAAAAAATTGTTCAAGAGCCCTTCTACATCAGGATTTTTTTTTTAAAAAACTGACATTAAAATAAGGGAAAATCTGGATTAAAATAAGGGAAACAAAATGGTATTACACTACAACATTTTTATTGTTTGTGCTGGGCTATCAATGCTAAAAGAATAAAATAAGGTTTTAAAGCTTAAGTCTTGTTTATTTAATGAAATTATTTATTTGGAACACTGTTTTTGAATGACTTTTTTAAATTTGATCGACTGAGTAATATAGTTGTATTATGATGACACATACTGAGTGTTCAGAATTTAAAAGAAACAATACAGAAATTGAATAATCAGGAATTAACAATTCATTTCTAAATACAAACATTGGTAGCAATAAACTTAATGACACAACACCCCAAGGCCTACTCTGCACATCCTAGTTTTCTTAAGCTTGGGCTCTGTAGTGCAGTGGCAGATGTTCCTGTTGTCTGGTCAGTCAAACGTGGAACCTCCAGTGTTTAGTCCCCAAGCATGCTAGTTATTTATTTTATCCACCCACTGACAGTTACCACTCAACCACTGGGCTTAATGTAATTTCTAGTATTTTATATGCATTTATGTATTATTTTATCTTATTACTTAGACATGTGATCCAATTAAAATAATAAAATAGTTTTGGAATGCAAATATATCAGCATATTTTAAGATATTGATGATTTTGCACTTTAATATTTTCAAACGTAAATCTGATTTTATTCTTAGGAAATACTATCCCTTCAAAATTCAATAAAATTACATGTCCGTTTAAATTATTTTGAGAAAAAAATTGCCATTTTTTATGTAAAAATACTAAAACGTGTGTGTTTAAAAAGATATCATCTGTCAATGAACTAACTCATAAAAAGAATTGTGTTACAATATTAAAATGCATAAAATGATTATACAAGCAAATATTAAAAAAGAGAAAGCTTACCTTCCAAATTGTATTGGAATGTGCTTGTTGATGACACACAAAAGTTTTGTAGATATTTTTTTATTCCTCACTATCTCAAAATAAATGTAAGGCTTATTTTCTGGAACAATCTGAAATCAAAGAAAGTCAAATCAAATTATTATTCAGCAATCTTATGCATGATATTTTATCCTTTTACAACATTTGATTATTACAGTATTTGGGAAAAGGTAAATTTAATTTTTTTTTAAAAAGTCTCACTTATTCTCAGTCCCTATATCCTTATCTTTTCATAAAATGTATTATGCTAATTATTTGAGAAAACTAAGAAAAGCAGATCTTTTAGTTATTGCAGTTTTTGTAAAATAATGTGTACTTAAAAAATGTACTGAACTTTCAAAGAAAATTTTTTTAAAAATTCTAAATAAAATGTCCTAATATTCTTAGTCTTATTACACAAAGCTATAAAATTGTTCAGAAAAACTTTAACACTATAAAAGTTAACAAAAAAAAAATAATTATTGAATGTATGAAGCTTGAATTGTGTATTTTTAAATCATCACTATGTTGAATACTTTTATTTTGCATGTTCTTAATCAATACAGCCAGGAGTGTATTGGAGTTATTAGACAATGCCAAGCATTATGTAGGGTACCATTTTAAAGAGCGATATCATGAAAAGTAAATATTTATCTAAAATAATTGAAAGTTCTGCCATGCAAACATGTTTAATAAATTCTTTAAATGTCTACAAATCAGTAGAACTACATTAGAACACATTTTCACAATAAATATGTATATTTTTGACTGCTACTTTCGGGTTTGAGATCTTGTTAGTAGGGAGACCATTCTGCAGTTGTGAGGAAATTCCAGAAATATTCCTTGAACAACTCCTGTGTCCTTTATGCTTAGTGAGCTGGAGTTTTGTCCGATTTAAACACCCAATCTGCATTGCTGAAGTGCTTTTAGGACTACAGAAGTACCACAAACTCTAGGATGTGCCGCCAGTTCACTTCTTGATTGATTCTGACCAGTTGATCTACTAAAACAAGAGGTGTCTTGCCACTTCTCAATGATAACAAAAGTTACTGAGAGTATCAATGGATCAAGTTCTGTCATTTCGGTGTTTGTGCACCAGCTCTATTGTGAATACTTCCGTGTCTATGAAGAGGATACACTTTCATAACTGACCTGCAGCCTGGTATTTAAATTGAAGCCATCTTTGGAGTCACGCATGCTTGTTCTGTTGTTGTTGTTTCTAATGCTAATAACCAATATCAGTGAGCCTGCAAGGTGAAACCAAGCGAATTTATGGCAGTGAGTAGGTTTCTTGTTTTTTAGTGGTCCCATATATGGCCAAGAATATGACTTGAGCACACATACCTCACAGCCCGTTCATAGGGCAGACCCATTGATTCATTCATCCACAGATCGTAATTTTGACCTCAACCAGTACCCCTTAACAAATCAATACCAGTAGGTATTGATTTGTTAAGGGAACATGATGACTTTGTGACCTGACAAATTTAATGTGCACCAATCACTATTTACACGGAAAGTCTTTGGCTGGCAGAAATCGAACTCTCTTGGACATGGGTCCAACACCGTACTAACCAGGCTATCCCGGCTCATGCTTGTTCTTCTTTAATGAACTTAAGTTTTTGATGTCTGTGCTTGAGATTTTAGCCTCTCTTTTGCTATTTACTACTCTGATTTACGATTGATTCACATAAGATTTGTATTATGAAGACTTGAACTTATTCTACTTGCTTATTGACAATCGTACTATTCCTAGATGCGATATCAGTGCATTTTCTTCCTCATCACCCTTATGTACAAGCTCTTTAAAGCTGTTGACACCCATGGAAACAGTTTATTGAGGTACATTTAGCAAACTAACGATTTTGTACTGTCTTTCCCTCTAAAGAAACAGTTCCAAAACAGCTGAACATTTACTTGATGTCCAAAAGAAACAGAATAAGTAAACAATACCAAACCAATGAAACAAACATTAGTACAAAAACGTGTATAGAATATGCTAAGGTAAAAATTATTCGACTAAATTAAAATAAAATATTAATAAAAAATTATAGCCAAAAGAGAATTTGTTTAAGAATGTGTTAAAGTTCAACCACAATATTTACTGTCACCCTCAGGGTTGGAGAAAAACTGTTTTTTATTTGAGAGCCATTATACTTTTTATACACATTCTTAATTTTTTTAAATCTGATAGAACCTTATTTTAAATCATATTTAATTTAAGAATGTAAAAAGAAATTATTTATTCAGAGCTTTGAATAATGTTACAAGCTTTGGAGATTCAGTAATATCCAAACTATTCTGTATTTTATGTGTACAAAACCAAATGTTGGGAATATTCTTTCTAATCCTACAGCTGTATGCAACTCTTTTGTAATAACATTTTCATCAATATCATTTGATAGGCATAGCTACCAAAATAATGGGGTAAAGTCAGTATACTTTAGTTTTACTAATTCTTCAGAAGTTTAATTCTTTTCAATGTTTGTAGCTTTAGCAGTAAATATTGCTGTTATTTCTTTTCTGTTCAGCAATCCTATCAACCGCAACAAACATAGAGGGAAAGAATTATGCTAGCTTCACTTGGAAATTTATAATTTTGGACAACAATTCAGAGTGTAGCCCAGCAGCATAGTAGTCCATTCCATTGTTCTTATAGTGTTTAAGAGTCTTTTCTAAAGCATGGGTCCACAGTAAAATGGTTTTTTGTTGTTGCATCATTAGATTTAAAAATATTATATAAATATAGAACAGTATAATTTAGTTATAGTTTTTATAATCGAAAATTATAGTTTATATAAGAAAAGTTTTAAAAAAATAGCAAACATTTTAGGATTTGTAAAATTTTTATTGTCTATAGGTAAAAGTAGAAAATAACTACTTGTTAGACTAGACACTGTTATACTACAAAAAATAAAATTGTTTTTCTAACTTAAACGTTAAAAAAAATATTTGAAACATATGTTTGTTTTATTTGATGTTTCAAACAAGTTTAAAACAAAGTGTTTTAAATGTTGCAACCCTGCAACCTGTAAAAAAAATTGAGTAGCACCCCTTTTTGCAACCAATGTTCTGCTTTAGATAAACAAAAGAACAGAGAAAAGATCATCCAGTTCATCAAAAGAAAGTATTTCATATTGAACTATCATAAACCTTATTCCCAGATATTAACTGAAGAAGAAATAGGTCCTATAACATAATTTTTTTTCTTCATTTCTAAAAGACTCCATCCTGTTTATCGAGGATCAAAATTCGCTTTATCACATTTTGTCAATATAATAATTAAAATTGAAAAAAAGACCACTTTAAGAGCAAACAATTATTAAAGGTTCTCAGTTTTGAAACAAATTTTTATATTATCAATTTTAAACATTTGTTCTTAGCATTTTTCCATCCTCGTGATTTTTATGTTTTCATAATTTATTCGAAATGTTTTGGATGCCCTCGATTCTGAACTATTGTCTGTGGGTCCTACTCTTTAAAAAGCTGAAAAATGAACTGTTAACACAGGACATAATTTTTTTAGTTTAACTTAATTTTGCCTGCTAGTTCAGAATAAATCTGTATCATCTGACACTATGTTAGTTCTGCTACCGCGTACAAAAATATACTTGTACAAAAAGAATTTAGTTAAATGTTCAATGAAAATAAGTGTCTGTATAGGGCTACAAAACTCACCTGTTTAATCAAAGAAAATTCAGGCAATTCATCAAATTCAACTCCATGAGCAGCACCTAATTCTAGAATTGTATTTTTAACCTTTGAAGTTACGCTATCTGGAACAGGAACCACCTGCAGAAACATTTTTAGTAGTAGAACATGAATTATATAAAACAAAATTGAATTATGTTTGTAAAAGAATTTTTAAACATATTTAGGCTAATATAAATAATTAGCTGCAAAAAAAAATCGTAGCTAATAGTTCATAATAAACGAAGTTCACAAAGATTTTAAGTAAAAGTGAATGGTAAAAATGTAAGCTTTAAAAATTCATATGTGTCTAATTTTAATTGATTAAAATTTTAAACTTCAATTTCTCTTAACAATAAATACGTTGAATAATTAATTCAGTGAAAATTACTTTTATTACCTGAATTTGAAGATGAGCTGAACTTAAATTTCTTTCAAAAAATATTACATCTTTTCCATTATCATAGAAATATTTGGAAAGTACTTTTTTAAATCTGTAAATTTCATCGTAAGCTGGTTCTGATACATTCACAACAGCATCTTTGTGTTCAATTGGTAAAATAAGCAAATGATCTTCAACAAGGCCTCCTTTAGGTAATGCTAAATAACTCTAATGAAAATATTAAATCAATTCAAAAATTATAATCAAATTTAAATGCAAAAAGCAATTTAAATAAGAGTACTTATTTTTTGTGCAATATTAAATACAAATTGAGTATAAATAGGAATAGTTCAAGCACAATTAACACTCTTTGGAAAATGCAGCAATTTCACATTTACATTCCAAAAACGTATGCTATTTTTACAATACAATTTTTTTCTTTTACTGGTTTTGCACTATTGGTAATATAACTGTATTTACAAATTATAGCATTCCCATTCAGTACCCATATTTAAATTTAAGGTTTTCAATTTTTTAATTTCTTAGAACCTTGAAAAATTTAGATTAAAAAGTAAGAATTTTAAAATCAACATATTAGTTATCAACTCCAAAGATACTGCAAAGAACAGCAAAGATACTGCAGTTCAGATAATCAAATGAAAAGTTTAAAAAAACAAGAGGTATTGATATTTGAATTTTAAATAAAAGTGAAATTTATTCTTAGAGCTTCATTTTGTGATTAAAAAAAACTGTATGAAAATATTTTGCATTTACTCTACATATCGATCAAAAATTTTTAGAAGATATGTTACTTGAATTTCTAAAAAATATATTTTAATAATCTCTTGTAATCATATGCTAACTTTTAATCTTTCTGAAGATGATTCGGAATAAGTGCACAATTGAATTACAATTTTAGGCCTAACTATTTTTTTTATATATATATTTTGCCATACCATAAATGCAAGGTTATATGATTATCATGAATTTATATATATAGTGGAACCTGTCTAAATTGACCACCCTCGGGACCAAGTCAAATGGTCACTATATAGAGGTGGTTACTTTACGAAGACTCTTTAAAAAGGACTCTTGAAATAAAACTAGTAGAAACTGGTCACCTTACTCAGGCGTTCACTTAACCCAGGTGGTCACTTTTACAGGTTCCACTGTATTTATTTTATTCATATATTGTGGTGGCGAAAACTGTTTTAAATTAAATAAAAACTGCAAATTTCTGCTCTATATTAAATATAAAAATAAAATCTTCCAGAAAATCTGTGAATCAGCAGCTATGCTATATGAATTTTTTTTTAAATATAATTCTTCAGTCTAATTTAGTAAACGTTAAAACTGCTTCAACAATTTTATTAGCAAAAATGCAAATAAAAAACTAGCCAATTATAGAAAATTGTAAACTTGAGATTATAATTTAGTACTATTACATAAAATAAATCATAAAAACTCTTAAATAAAGATTTATATCCTGTTACACTAAACAAGCACGCCCTGTAATTTTTAAGAAATTTGAACAAGCTATCAATATCAAATGCCCTTCCATTACCCACTCTTGCAAACAGGCTTTTTTATTTTAATCCTAACTACATCAAGTTGAAAATGCATTGAGGAAAAATAAAGAAATGGGGGAGAAAGAGGATTTTTGCTTTCTTAGAATTATTCAACAGAATGATTAAAAACTGGTTTAGCACGAGGCTATATAATTTTGCTCTCTTTTTCAAGGAAGCAAAAATGGCTTGTTTCATTTCAATTAACTGACACAACCAAGAAATCATAGATTTTAGAGATGAGTGTTCAGACATTATTTTTGTTAATGTCTCTTATTGTTTTATGGATAATTTTGAAGCTTTAATTTTTGCAACTTTATAATTATTGGGATTCATACAATGCAAACAGTTACACAAACTATTGAATATTTTTGTGAATGTTATTTATACTTTCTACATTTTTAATTTCTACTATTATATCAGTATTCAATTTCGTCTCAATGGAACATTTTTCATTTAAAAATATGCTACAGCAAAACCACTTAAATTTTTACTGAAAATGGTCATTTCCTTTACCTTTCATGAAAAAGTTTGTGATTTATAGTTCATTTTTTATTGGTATGATATGAAAAATAAACAATATAGAAAGATACAAAACTTTATCATTAACCATAAGGTACCAATGGAAGAGGTAATAGAAAATATATGGAAGAACAGAAATACTAAAACAGTATATATTGGCAAAAAAACAATTTTCTTAAATAAATGTAATGCTATAAAGATTCTTTAAGCAAATTATAGAAACAATAAGTTATAAGGAATAAACACAAATATAAAGAAGACATAAAAAAAATTGCATAATATAGTATACTCACATAATCAGCAACACTAATTAATAGATGTTTTTCTACACTTGGATTTCCTAAGCAAAACCAGCAATTATCTTGAGTAACTGTAAATGTGAATAAAAAAATAGTTATATTAGAATTAATTTTTTAGCAAAGCATAAAGACAAATGAGATTTTTATCATATTTCAGACTTTTAAAACAAAGATAACCATTATTAAAAATAACATGCTAAATAGTATGGTTTAACAATGCTTGAATTTCAAGAAAATAATAAATAGGTTCCTTTGAAGAATGTGCCATCTTCAGTATAATGTCTGCAATTATGTTAGGATGTATGTATAAGCACCTATCCAATAAACAGTTTTGGTTTCTAACAAAACTAAAGTTTTGCTTAAATATTTAGTTTAATGAGTCATCTTAAACACAATAATTTGTTCTTAAAATAGTTACCCCTCCACAAGGCAATCAGTCTAAGAGTGATACAAACAATATATTGCACTCCCAAAGAAGAACACCAACACAACTCAAACTTAGGAGTGAGAATTTGCTTACAACAGGACGATGGGACTGAAACTTTGAAAGAAACTAACTCACCATTTAGTGAATTTATACAGTACCGAGTTATAACTACCTTCTGAGTAATTGATACAACTCAATTCATTTTCAATGGATTAAAATTCTAGTCAATTTGAAACAGAAAGTAAAGATGATTTAAGACAAAAAGTAGCTGAAATAGAGAACACATATTAAAAATAAAACACCTTTAAAAATTGACATTAGTTTCGAAAAAGTAAAAAATTATCAGAATTGATGTTAACTCAGTTGCAAAAGATCAGTAAAAAGTTGTGATTTGATTTTTGCTCCGGCATCTGATAGTTATTGATATCTTTTTGTTATGTACTGATATTAACCCTTTTATTGTTCTGGTGTAAACATGTTCTTAAAACTCAAATAGACTATTTTGCATTTTGTGAGAGAGAGACAGAACAATTAGAAAAACAGGGTAAATATAAAACTTTTAACTAATGCAAATGAATAATATTAATTGCAAGGTATACAGAGACATAATTTCCTGGCTTAATGTTTTAAAAGTCATAACTACCACATTTTAGAAGATAATGAAAGTTTTTAGATATGGTTATATTTTTGTCGACACAAAACTTTTTCAAGTAATATATATTAGAGCAGACCCTGAAAAATGGATATCTTAGATAAGGGACTTCTAATAGTAAAAAAGTAGTACTTTGACATTCTTAATTTATTGTAAAAAAAATATCTGTCTTTAGGTCACACATGGTCTGCAAAGTTTAAAAAAGGTCAAATTTCTAAAAAAGAAAAAATTTATTTAAATAAAAAAAATTAAATTTTTATTCTAATACCATTCAAGCGGCTCTTTTTAAAATACTTTTTCATATATAGAAAAAATATTTAATTTTTAGGTAACACATAAATTGTAAAGTTTTGTGATTTTAACCAAATTTTGGCTTTTTCCCCCTTTTGCAGTATTTTTTCTTTTAACGTTGTTTTACAGAAAAAGTTGATGTTTGGAATTACTGCTTTTTCAGACACTACAGATTCAAGTAAATAGAGCCCAAAAGTAATTGCTGCTTCAAGCCTTACAAAACCAAGTCAGTTCAAAACATTAAGAACAATGTCTAAAAACCTAAACTTTATGCTTGATATAAGATGCATAACACTATTCACATGAAGTAAGAGTTTTAGAAAGAACACATTTTTTATTATTGGTTATTATAAAAAGACTTATTAAATTAACCAATATGTTATTAATTTAATTAACCAAATAAGTGTAACAAGAATAAATAACAGTGAGTTAATAAATTAATATATTAATAAATTTACAATATTATTTTTTTTTCATAAATGCAATGATAGACATGCATTGTATGATTGAAAAATCATTAATAATAAGCTAAAATTAATTACCAGAAAATTTTTCTCTTTTCCTCGGCTTATTTTCTTCTCCCATATTGAAAGCTCGTTTCTGCTTCTTAGAATTGGTATCATAGAAAAACTTTATTGAAAAAAAAATTAAACAATAGCTTTCAATTTGGTAGGTAACTTAACTAAATATATAGCAAAAAAAATATAAACATTCCGAAAAACACATTTAATTACTTATTTTATTCACAAGAATTTGATAATCAGCTTATGAATAATTTCAGAATAAATAGGGTTCACAGCAGTCTGGCGACAGTTATCGCCAAATGTTCTACAAATATTGCTAAAATCAGGGACCAGGCAATAAAATTATCATTTTGAAATATGTTCAAAATTACAAAATAGTAATGAAAATATTTTTTCTTTGCATCGAATGCCTAGCATTTGAAATTAATTGTTGTACTTATTTCAATGTTCTATGCATAGGTTAGAATTTAGTTTTAAAATTTTTCAAACAGAATAATTGAAAGTGTCTAGTACAAAAATTTTTTAATTTATATGTTGATATTTCTAATTTGCATGCTGTATTGTGCTTTTTATTCATGTACATCATCAGTAGCTCGACAGTCCTCGGTGGACCCTGGCTTTCTCAAGAAGACTACACCAGTCCTTCTTTTTGCATGCCACGGCTTTCCAGTCTCTGACCTTGATTGTGGTAAAGTCCCTTTGGAGGCAATCCGCCCATCTCAGTCGGGGTTTGCCTCTCTTTCTAGCTCCAGTTGGCCTTGCCAAAAAGATTCTTTTAGTTGTTCTGTCATCATTCATTCTTACAATGTGTCCGGCCCATTTCATGCGCTGGATCTTATGGTACTTCAGAATGTCCGGTTCTCTGAATATCCTGTAGAGTTCAGAGTTAGTTCTCCTTCTCCACACTCCCTTGTCACACACACCACCAAAAATGGACCGGAGTATCTTCCTCTCGAAAGCAGCGATGGTCCTCTCATCAGCTTGGGACAAGGTCCAGGTTTCAGATGCGTAAGTGAGATTATTCATGTACAGACAGTGTAATTGTTCATCAATAAAACATTGTTTTTTACTCTTTAAGAATGGACTTGACTTTAATTCGAATTTTATATTTTTTAGGTAATTAATTTTAAATATAATATTTTATTAGGTGTATATAATATTTAGGTATATATAATTGTAATATCTTACATCTCTGTTTTCTTCATTTATTTATTTGGTCAAAGCATTTTAATCTTTTTGTTAAATCTGTTTACTAATATTATTTTAGCTTTTTTTAATTTTATTTTATTAAATACCAATTTTCATTCATTATGGGGCAATGGAAATTAGTTTTAGGGTGTAACAGATGGCAATTACTAATTTTTGATGTGTACTATAACATTAATTATGTAATTGTAAGATTTGATTTTTTTTCCTCAACTTTGTCTACCATGTTAAGTTTTTGGACCGCTAAATGAATATCTAGGTGGTCTTATTGGAACACTAAATTTTCATTACTGGTGTGATCCCACTATATAATCTTAAAAAGTTTATATAATTAGAATAGAACTTTTTGAATGCAAACATACTGGGTTCTGTGCAAAATATCAGTCAAAAAATATAGAACCAGAATATAATAAAATACAATAAAAAATATAGAAAAAGATTGAAAAAGATTCTGATATAAATTGGCTGAAGGTAAAGTAAAAGAAAAATTAAATGTAACTACCTTATGATTCATTTTTTTCTTTACTAACAGAAATAGTGTACAAATCCTTATCATTAAAATAAAACACTTCCTAGTATGTGCAAACTTCCCAAAAAGTCGAAATATTTAATAAACGACCAAGGAATGTTACAAAATGAAATTACAAGAAGATGCTACTTCAAAACTTATTGAAAATTATTAATTATTTTTCAACTGCAATAAATAAATAATGTGAGAATAAAAAATAGAGTTAACTAGACATTGCCAGTTATGTTACTTAAAGTCCATTACTAATTATGATATGTTACCACACAACCATGGGAAAACACATAGCCCTGATTTTTCAGGACTCTTTTTCTTAATGGCCATGGTAGGAATGTCATGTAATTTTAGACCCCATTAAAAAGACTTAAAGTGGTATTTTTGGAATTGGCATTCCCAGGTTCCCATTCCCCGACCGATTTTGCTCAAATTTTTTAAAATTACATTCTTTAAAATGATGTTGAAAATTGGAATACCTTACAATTCAACATTTTTTCTACTATTATTAAATAAAATAATAAAAAGTTATTTTCTACATGGAACTATCTTTAGATAAACGAAGTTTAAAATTGTGCGCAATTATTTCAGCTAAAAACTTAATTTTAGTGAAGATAAAATTTGCCAATTCATTTAAAAAGTTTTTGAGAAATGGTGAAATACACAAAAAATAAAATTAAAGCTTCAAATTTTGGACTGCTCTCCTGATCATACTATTGGGATCATATTTTCCAGATTCTATATTTAGAGGTTAGTAATCTGGATCTGTAAAAAAAAAAATATGTTTATTCAGAGAAAGTATGTTTTTATGCCTGATTTTGTAACTTAAAATATCATCTGCACCAATTAAAAAGCAAATTTGAGGTCGCCTCACCCCCTTGAAACATTGAGATTGAGCCCTAGAGCATGAAGATCCGATCATTAGAACAAGGATTAATCAGAATGGTCTTTTTTGTGCACTGCAGGACTACTTAAAACGGAGTTGTTGTCAGATTTTGTCAGGCTCAGAGCGAAACAATGTGTAAAATTCTTTAAACATCTTATTGTGAGACAATAATAAGCCAAAAAATTTAGAAATTTAAAATATGAAAGCAAATTAAGCATAATGTAGAGTAAATATAATCCAGTTTTAGCCAACACTTTAAATTTAGAAAGTCGAATGTCTATATCGTAAACAAGAAAAAGGTAAAAATAGTTGGATTGTCAATGCTGACTTAAAGCCCACCCTGCTTCAGATAGATAGGCACCAGCTTCTCTGGGAAGTAAAGGCTGGGAAGTATAAGATAATAGTGAATCCCTGTATTTCCATATAGTATAAATTGTATGAGAACTATTCTCAAACTTTATAAAACATATATTTTATTTCAGTTTTAAGTAATATTTGAAATGCAACATAATGTGATGAATAAGTATTAATTGTTGCTATTGCTGTAATAAGCATTATTTTGTTACTTTATTTTCCGAATATTTTCTAAAACATAACATATTGTTAACAAATGCTATAAAATATTGTAAACAAATATTCAAACAAAATTCTTACAAAACTAAAAAAAAACATTTAAGATATTAAAATAATATACCTCATTTATATGGTCTTCTGCAAGATCTTCATATGGACATTCAGTTACTGGTCCACTTATTTCAGCTAATTGCTTTGAATTCATTGAACAATAAGGTTTGATATTAAATGCATATATCCACTGAAATAACAAAATATTTTTGGAACACGAATAATACATACAGTTATCAGAATAAATTTATAAAAAAACACAATTATTTCATTTTTTTTCTAAATTTAATAAACACTTAAGTTTAATAAAACACTTTAATTTTACCAACAAAATTTTCTCAACCATTTGAATTTGCTATTGGGAATCATAAGTAATAAATGTTGAATTGATTTCTTAATTGGTACTTCCTGAGAAAATACATTCTCTACATCATTTATAATAGAAATACCAAAAAATTTAAAAATTATTTTCTTTCAGGGGATTAAAAAAGAGAAAATAATTTTAACTATATCACACCTAAAACGAAAAAAAAAGGTAGGGTGCATTACTTTTGAAAAGTGTGTTAGATTTTCTGTGTGGCATCAATAAAAAGTTTCTTGCATGTAGCCTAATTATGGCATATCTGTTAAGGTTGTTAATATATTTTTAGCTTAGGGTTTAGAGCAATTTTACCATGGAAGATGAAAGAACATACAAAGAGGGTTAAAATTACCCTGCTTTGGTGATTGCAAGGTTCAAACCAGAATAAAGACAAGTATAATGAAATCCAAAATTTTGCACAAAAAGTTTCTTAAGGAAGTTTCTTGCGAATGAACTGGAAAGAGCATTGAAGAAAATGTATTAATTTTTTATTTCGTCAGTTATCAGTTATTGCATGATTCCAGGCAAAAAATATCCAGTTTCAAAACTGATACTCTTTTCTTATATCTGTTATTGATTGTAGAGTTGCATGGCAACTTAATTAAAATATTTTTAATCAATGTCTTGAACTTCACAGACAGTTATCACATTTTCATGTGAATATACTATATGCAACACAATTTTTAATGATTGTACACTTGATATTATTCTGTTTATTTCTATTAGTATTATATACATATATATAATACTAACTACTCTCTCTCTATATATATACAGTGAAACCTCCTGTTATGGACACTCCTGCAAAACGGACGCCTCTCAATACGGACATATTTTTAATTCCCCGGGAATCTTCTATGAATAAACCATCACGTATATTCTGCGCAAAGCGGACACTCCCGTAATCGGACGCGGACAGTCATTTTGATCCTGAAACGTTGTTTTTTATCTCTACAAACTGGGCACTACTTTTTCTAAATAAATTGCAAGCTAAAGAAATACAACTTTTCACTATTTTTAAAGCATGTAAATAAAACTTTTTGCCTTATCCATAACTTAAAATATTGTTAAGCTATTTCACCACCGAAAAATCAATCTTTCTCCTGTCACCTTGCCTTATCTTTGTAAAGGAAGGAGAGAAAATGGTACTGCACTCCTGAAATAATTCTGACATCGGCATCTTTTGATCTTTTCATCTGGAGCACACAGGTTATGAGACCCCTCAAGTTGAAATGACTTCTCTTAGTGCTTCTTCCCCATTGAAAATTTCTTTAATTTTCTTATCAATTTGAAGACTGTATTTAACACAAGTGGGGTAAAAATAAGAGAACAGAAGTATAATCTTTGAGGTGTTCATATAAATGAAACATTTATTCAGACACTTGATAGCTGATCAATTGTAAATAATCATCTCCATAAGTCCTCATGACTTACAGGTATGCATTACTTTTTTTTCTGTGAATCATGGGAGGTTTATTTTCCAAGAAGGTATTAACCATGTTCCCTATCAAATGGTAAGAGGGTGTGCACCTAATAATTGAAACGGACTGAGGACAGTACGCTCCTATTTGGTATCATATGTCTAACTTGAGTATCTATGCTAAGAAGAAAATTATATTTATTTATCTGTAGCTACATCCAGAATTATGTATTTATATCAAACTTCTTTATATATTCCTTTTTATCTTTCTTATTGTTTAAATAAATATTCTTGTAGATAATTACAGTATCCTTGTAGATATTATTTAATTATTTCTACATATTTGAGAATATTCTAAAAACAATTTACGGTGTTAAATTTCGTTATTAGGGTACCCTTTCCGTAATCGGACAACTCTCATAAACGGACAAATTTTTTGGTCCCATGAATGTCTGCTTAACGGAGGTTTCACTGTATATATATATATATCTATATATATAAAAATCTCTTGTCACAGTTTTAGTGGTTAAACTCCTCCTAAACGGCTCGACTGATTTTGGCGAACTTTTATACGTATATTCAGTAGGTCTGAGAATAGGTTTATAACTAATTTTTTTTTCATTTTTTGGACAAATTTAACGTATATTTTAAATATATCTTTATTTAATCGTATTCGGATCCAAAAGAGACATAGAGACATGATAAATCAAAAGTAATATTCACGCACGTTGCAACAAGTCACATTAAACTTTAATACTTATGCTCGCCCTTAAAAGAAGAGCATCAAACATATTTGCAAGTATGTGAATGAAGGCAGTGATATGGCAGTATTTCGAGTTGAAAATACCAATGTGACTGCTCTTCCAGTGAATAACAACGACGAAATAACGCTGTACCAAATTGGCCGGTACATCAGCTCCAATGAAGCTGTTTGGCGTAACTTTGGATTCCCAATTCATGATCCAACCGTTAGTCATTTAGCCGTCCATCTTGAAAACGGTCAGAGCGTATATTTCACGAACGAGACTGCGATTGACCGAGCTATAAATCCACCAAAAACTACACTAATCGAATTTTTTTGAATTGTGTAATCGTGCGAATGCTTTTGGTGCCTTTGCACGGACATTACTCTACTCAGAAGTACCACACTATTTCACATGGGCTCAAACGAAAAAATGGACACGCTGCAAGCAAGGCACGCACGTTGATGCATGTCCCGGTTTATTCAAATCAAACAACATAGGGGAGAGTATTTACAGTCAATCCAAGGCAGACTGAGTGCTTTTATTTTCGACTGTTGTTGACTAATGTCACCGGCTCATTGTCATTTCAAGATATACGTAAAGTCGATGGACATCAGCATCCAAAGTATAAAGATGCATGCCTTGCACTCGGCTTGATGGAAGACGACAACCCGTGGAAATGTATGCTTGCTGAAGCAGCACTGAACTGTACTGCAAAGCAAATTCTTCTACTATTTGCTATAGTATTAACTACATGTTTCCCGGCCCGTACAGGAACATTATGGGATAATCACAAAGATTCGATGACTGATGACATACGGTATCAACATCGCACACGTTGCAACGATCTAACGATAGCATTCAGCGATGCTATGTGCAATGAAGCACTGATTGCTATTGAGGATCTTTACATTATTATTGCGAACTTGCAACTCAGTCATTTCGGTATGCCTTCGCCAAATCGAAGTGCATCTGATTTATTAACCACTGACATGAATCGTGAACTTCAATACAATACGATAGAAATGGCAGCGATTGTTACTCGCAATACTCCACTAATGAATGAGGAACAAAGGAACATTTATGACGGCATTATGCTCGCAGTTTTGGCAGAACAAGGGGAATTTTTTTTTTGGGTTCACTAGGTGGAACTGGCAAAACATTTATTATTTCGTTAATTCTCGCTGAAATGCGATCAAATAATGGCCTCACGTTGGCCGTTGCATCATCTGGCATTGCGGCAACTTTATTGGATGCAGGCAGAACAGCTCATTCAGTATTTAAGCTGCAGCTAAATATTCAAAACAACCCAGATGCAGTGTGCAACATAAAAAAAGCAATCGTCTATGGCCACAGTGTTGAAACACTGTAAAATTATCACCTGGGATGAATGCACTATGGCACACAAACATTCGCTTTAAGCGTTGAACAGAACATTGAAAGATATAAAAAGCAATGACAAATTATTTGGCGGCACTCTGTTACTCCTTTCAGGTGATTTCGGACAAACACTTCCATTAGATTGGCATTTGCAATAACAAGGCCAAACAATGTCTGTTTTTGTCTTAGATTTGAGCACACCATGTTTTTCACACGGTGTGCTCAAATCTAAGCATTCATACGTGGATAATAAGCATTCATACGTGGCATGCTCTCGAGTGGGCAAACCATCCAATTTATTTGTGTTAGCTTAAGATGGAAAGACAAAAAATATTGTACACTCCATTGCACTAAGAGATTAATATTGTTGACTAATACTTTCAGAATTCGTTGTATATATAATTTATAAATAAAAGTTACAATAAATTAAAAAAACTATTATTTGGTGTGCTGTTATTTTCACATTTTGCCACCGTTCACAGCGCTCCATGCCTCTTCCACTCATATACCACATGCGCACACACTTACTATAAATAAGATGCATATTCATACTCTAGAAATAATTCATATGGCAAAACAACGTTTGCCGGGTCAGCTAGTATATATATATATATATATATATATATATATATATATATATATATACAGTGAAACCTGTGTATAATGATACTGTCTATAATGATAAACCTGTCTATAGCGATATTTCCTTGAGGTCCTGGTGAAATTCCTATTTACTCAATGTATTTTTTAACCTGTTTATAGCGATAACCACTTTTCAGTTAAACATGTCTACAACGATAATTTTTCCTCCTTTGATAGTTGATAGTTCTATTCCGATTTGGAAAATGACTCCCCATCGAGCCTAAATGTGAGATAACAAAATGTTGTTGTTTTTTTCATCTCCTTTGTATGCAATATTTTTTCGTTGTTTCTGAGAAAAAAGCCACTTTTAGGGGAAATTAGAGCAGTAGAAACGGGTGAAGGGGTATTGTAGGAGGGACAGAGCTTCGTCAGAAAAACGGGTGACACACTGACGAGACATCGATGCGGCAGCGACACGACAAGAGGGGAATTCCTATTCAATAGCATTAGAAAGTGCAGAGGTAATGTGCGCGTCTTAATGCTGTTGAATAGGGATTCCCCTCTTGTCGTGTCACTGTTGCATCGATGTCTCGTCAATGTGTGGTCCCTTAGGTGGGGGGAGGGGGAGTTTCTCGCCAATGATGATATCCCTGCTTTAAAAAGAACACTCCGAAGGTCAATCGTTTTGCTTTCCTCACCATTCATTAGCTGTGGAAAGGAGACAAGTTGCAAGGGGGCGCTCTTCCTTCAGAATGGTCACTTTCAAATCTTCTCATTCATAAGTAAGTCCTCATCGTTACTCACTACGGACTGGCATGTTTTCCTTGCAATAAAGTTAATTTTAATTTTGAAGTGATGGCTCGGCGTAAAGCATTATCTTTTGAAGAAAAATTAAATATCATATCGGAAATTGATCAAGGATTGAAGCAAGTTGACGCTGCTAAGAAATATGGGATTTCACAATCAACAATAGCTACTTTTTTGAAGAAAAGAAAAGATATCGAAGATGCTGTGGAAGGAAGCAAAATTGATGGTAAAAGGAAAATATTTAAAGGTGCAGTTAATGAGGATGTAGACAAAGCTACCCTAAGATGGTTCCACGAAATGAGACAACAAAATGTGCCAATTAGTGGTCCAATGATTGCAGAAAAAGCAAGAACATTTGCGTCTTTGCTAGGCAACAACGAGTTTAAAGCTAGCAATGGGTGGATTACATCATTTCGAGAACGTCATGGTATTGTTTTTAAAACCATCTCAGGTGAAGAAAAGTCAGCTCCAGTGAATGATGTTGCATCCTGGAAGCAACGAGAAAAAGAGACTATTGAAAAAAACTTATTCTCCAGAAAACGTGTACAATGCTGATGAAACTGGCTTATTTTATCAGCTCATGCCAGATAAAACAATGGCATTTAAGGTATAAAATTGTAAAGGCGGTAAAAAATCAAAACAGAGGTTAACTGTTCTACTTTATGCAAACAGTACTGGAACCGATAAACTGAAGCCGTTCGTTATAGGCAAATACGCTAAACCTAGATGTTTTAAGAATGTGAAAAGTTTAGAGGTTGACTACAAGGCAAACAAAAGAGCCTGGATGACAGAAGAAATATTTAACAACTGGCTGCTTGATGTGGATAAGGAGATGAAAAGAAAGAAGAAAAAAATAGGTCCCTTAGTTGACAACTGCACTCCTCACAGCAATCCTCCAAGTTTGAAAAATATAAAATCGTTTTATTTTCCCCAAAATTGCACGTCGATTCTACAGCCATTAGATTTGGGAATAATAAAATTTTTCAAAGGATACTATCGAAAAAGATTACTTCAGAACGTTGTTTATAATCTGGATAAATAAACTCCCAAATCCTTATGCAGTTGATGTAAAAAATGCATGTGATTGGATTTCCGAAGGGTGGAATTAATTGACACAATCCACCATCCAAAATTGTTGGAAGAAAGCTTCTTTCTTTGAGGATAAAAGCAACGGAAACGTAGAAACTGAGCTTACTGAAATCACTGATGAAGAAGAAAAATGTGTGGCAGGCTTAAATTCGATTGTCAATGATTTCCAAAGATCATCTAATACATCATTTCTATTTAACGCAGATGAATTTTCAAATTTAGATAATGATGTGTTGGTTTTCAGTGGTGCAAGTGATGAAGAGATTTTAGCAGAAGTTTTCCCGGGTGATCAAAGTGATGAGGAAGAAGCAGCTGACTGTTCTCAAAATAGGACTCAAATTTCACCCGAGAATGCCATATTGCTAATTAACACTTTGCAAGTTTTTGTTGCAACATTACCAAATGCAACTGATGTTCATTTGAATTCATTAGATGGACTGAAATCTATGTGCATAGAAATGGCAATTGCTTCCAAAAATAAGCAAACAAAACTAACCGATTATTTTTCTAAATAATTTCTGTTTTTAATCATAAAATTGTAAGTAAATTTTTCTTGTGTGCTGTTTCATAATTCTAAGAAAAATTTTTATTTGGAGCCTATAAAAGAAGTTTAATTTATCATTAGCTTTAAACGTATACTTTTAAATTTCAAACCTGTCTATAACGATAACCTGCCTATAACAATATTTCATTTATGTCCCTACAGTATCGTTATAGACAGGTTTTACTGTATATCTATTTATATATATATATATATATATATATATATAGCCCCAATTATCCGAGTTTCCGCTTTAACCGAGCTATCAAATATTTCACACATCTTTTTTTTTCTAGTTTATTTTTTATTCTTAAAACTACCGCCAAAAAAATTTCGGAATTTTATCTTCCAAACACTCAGTAAAACAAGCTGAAGGACAACACGAGATTACCGATGAAATAATCGTTAATATCATCAATAGTGAAAATGAATCTAGCTTAGATGATGAAGACAGTGACGATAAAAACCAACATTTAAAAATCTCTCAACATAAAAAAAATCATCATAAAAACTATCGAAAGTGCTATTGAATATATAGAACAACAAGAGGAGGGGACACCAGATTTCCTGTTTATCTCTTAAAAAATGGCCAAACATGTCGAAATAATGTAAAACAAAGAATGATTAAGGACTTTTTTTCAGTGAAAACTCTTTAATTCTCGTTAAGTATGCTCTTTAAGTGCTTTGAAGTAAGATTTTAATAATAATAAAAATTGTATGTGGTGGGCTCGTATAAGTCTTGCATCTGTTAAATAAATTACATCTATACCTACTCTTTTTTTTCTCCATTTTTATACTCTTTCTTTTAACCGAGTTTTTCGGTTATCCGAGATAGATTAACTCGAGACCACATTAACTCGGATAATCAGGACTCTACTGTATATATGTATATATATATATATATATATATATATATATATACAGTACAGAACCCTTTATCCGGAAACCAGAAAACCAAAAAACCGGAACGAAATTCGATACATTTTCCCGCCATTTTTTTAATAAAAAAAATTTTCCTCGGATTTTAGGATTTTTCTTTCTTTTTTGAAAGACGTTCACCTTACCATCATTTTGGAAATTATCATTAGTGTATTACTTCATCGTTTTTTATTCTTTTTAAGATTTCTAAAAAAAAATTTTTTTAGTCGGGTTTAACAATAAAAAAACGGCTTTCTGTAGCGATTCAGAAAACCGGAAAAATCAGTTATCCAGAATAGCGATGGTCCCGATCGTTCCGGATAATCGGTTCCCTACTGTATATATATGATCATGGCTGAAATAAGTTTATCAAGTTGAAAATTGATTTGCTGTGTTTTCAGTTGCAAATAAAAAGCTATAAAAAATTAATATAGCTAAGAAAAATGCAATAAATAATAATTTCCTTTACTGTTAATATATATGTTTTAAATATAATCAGGCATGAAAGTGACAAAAATAAAAAAAGCTGAACTTTTACAAAGCAGGTCACTGGGAGGACGGGGGGGGGGTGCTCTATATGAAACTGAGATTTATAAAAGCAACTTTTAACTATGCTGGGAGATTTTTATTTAACATTTAAAGTGGCAGAAGCATTTAGATAGTTAACTTTAAATTTTTCTTTAATAGAATTTCAAAATTTTGACTACCATATCAAAAAAAATTAAGCAATTATAGGAAGGCGCAACTAATAAATTACTTACTAATGAAAAATATACCACATCTTTACAGTAACTAATTCAAGAGAAAACTTACTTCTACTTCTTTCAAGAATTGCGATATTGGGTTTTAAAATCGTGTGAATATGAATCGCGATTTTGGATTTCAAAATCGCATGAATATGAATCATGATAATGAATTTTAAAATCGCGTGAATATGAAAAGCGATATTGAATGTTAAAATCGCGTGAATATGAATCGCAATATTTGATTTTAAAATCGCGAGAATATGAATCGCGATTTTGGATTTTAAAATCACGTGAATACAAATCATGATGTTGGATTTTAAAATCGCGTAAATATGAATCACGATTTTGGATTTTAAAATGGCGTGAATATGAATCGCGATTTTGGGATATGAATCGCGATTTTCGATTATAAAATCGCGTAAATATGAATTGCGATATTGGATTTTAAAATAGCGTGAATATGAATCGTGCGGTTGAATTTTAAAATCGCGTTTTCGGATTTTAAAATCATGTGAATATAAATCGCGCTGTTGGATTTTAAAAACACGAAAATACAAATTGCGATATTGAATTTTTAAATAGCGTAATTAAGAATCACGATGCATAATTTTTAGATCACGTGAATACGAATCGCAATGAGTAATTTTTAAATAGCGTACAAATACGAAAACGATATCTGATATTAAAACTGAGCGATAATGAACCTCAACATTGGATTTAAAAATGCGTGAAAACTAAACGCGACGTTGGATTTTAAACTCGCGATATTGGATTTTCAAATTGAGTGAATAGGAATTGCTAGTACGACTTTTAAAGCACGTAACTTTTAAATTAGTTAAATACGAAAATCGATGATTGATATTAAATCGTCTGATTAAAAATCGTGATTTTAGCAGATTCCGGCACAGTTCCTAATATTTAAAATTCCGAAAATCAGCCAAACAAAAGAAATCAAATATCGGTGGTCAGAAACGAAACGCTTAGACTCCTTTCTACTCTATAACAGAAGTCGCGGTAATCCGACTATCGTTCAGGGGGCTTGGGTTCTTCAATTGGACTCCCCAAAAATTTTAGTTTTTGGAACATGGTTGGAAATTTTAAAAATTGGGAGAAAAAAGCGGATTTCCACTTTTTCGTGGAAGTCTTTCATCCCTGTATAATTAACAGATTTTGTTTGTCACTAATTTTTCCTTAACCCTTTAAATGTGAACCATGAATTCCTTTTGAGACAGGACTTTTGGAGATAGGATAGGATAATAGGACTTTTTGAGATAGGATGATTGCTTTCATACACAGAAAACCAGATTTTCTTTATCATATTCAATGGAGCAATTGTGCTTGGCAGGAAAATATTCTTACTAATTTGTCCAAGTGGCATGGTAATTAAAAATTCATCAATCCTTAAAAAAATACAAACACAAAATTTTTTGATGAAAAAAATCAGAATTTTTCATAGACACTTTTAAGAATGTTAACTTAATTCCAAAAAATTACTTTTAGTTTCTTGCTATTGTTAACTGAAGCTAGTCCAATAAATCTGGTTACATGGGTAGGTATTTCTTGCAAAACTTTATGATTCCTAAAAATATACAAGTACCTTATATTACAATAAAAATATCAAATACATAATATTTTGTGTCATTGACTGATTTCACCATTGATTTAAAAAAATCTGTGGATACAACATTGCATTATTACACACAAGGCTAGTTCCATTCATCTCTTTCTCAGTAATTCAGAGTTGAAATAATCAGCATAACAAAAGGTATTGAAAAAATGTTTCTGCAGCTACTATTTTTGCGATAAACCTGATAACTACTATGAGCAACACGTGACTTTGGCATGACCATGTTAGTACAGATATAAACTACATCCAGCTAAAACCTGTTAAAGACATTTCTCAAGAGTTATTGAAAAGTTTTGGCTTATCTTTCAGTAAGAATTATATTAATTTTTAAATAACATTATTGCATTAATAACAGATAATTCTTATTTTTTTAGTTAGAAATATGATCATAGCAAAATAATGACATTATCACCAATGCTGAAATTCTTCAAGAGATCTCAAACTATTTATATAATCAATATTTATATAATTATATGTATTGATTATATGAATATTCATTTAAAATTTGACGATCAAAAAATTATTCAAGGGTATTAAACAAATAATTTTTGTATTGTAATGTTTAGACTTTTTGTTTACATCTTGCATTTGTTAGGTTTTTAAAATTTAAATGCTTACATAAGGAAACAAATTTTAAGTTCAATCTTTGAAGGAAAAATTTATATTTTTGTTAGTTTGTATTCTTATATCTATGAAATAAAATTGTCTGTATGATCAGGAAAAGAATTTTCATATAACTTAAACATAGTATAATAAAATAATCTAATCAAAGAATGAAACTAATTTACAAATTCAGAAAAAGACAAAATAAGTAAGTAACATTTAAAATAATAAATCAAAATAGTTTCAATCAGCAATTATTTAGATTGTTTTATTGCAAAATGCTCAAGAAAATTTATTTGGCCTATAGAGGGATTTAGTGAATGGAAATTTTGTGTTTTAAATTATTTTAAATTAAAAATATTTGAACAATAAAATAAAATACCAAGGTTTCTATCTGAATTCTCATATTATTAAATCTATTAAGGAATTAAAATATAATTTTATTATATGTGTTGTTGACAAAGCTTCTAATAATTTTTGTTTTATTTGCAAACTTTTTTAGACATTTAATGAGTAATGAATATGATAACAATACTTTTGACAAAATTAATAATTCTAAAAATGAAATTGATAATCGAATATTAGATTTTAGAAATATAGAGAAATAGCTGTAGAAAATTGGTTTAAAAATCAATAGCATTAGTAATCCTTATTTATTTCCTACAATTAAATTCCATAAAACACCGGTTAAATTTAGATTTGTAACTTGCAGTACTGGCTGTTATAATTCTGTTTTTGGTAAAAGATTTTTTAATTATTTAAACATTATTTTAAATAAGATTTTTTTAAATGATAAGCATTTAATTTTTAATAACAACAAAGACGTTTTTAAATATTTGAATTACAATAATATTAATACTGTTCTCACATGTGATTTTGAAAATCTTTTTGCGAGTATAGCAGACAATAATTTAAGGAATATTTGTTTGGAAATATTTGACAAATATTTGAATAATGAGGACATTAATAAGGAAGACCGGATATATTTATGTAATATACACATTTTTGAAAATTATCTTTTTAATGGTATTTGTTTTTACACACAAATTCAAGGTATTTCAATGGGAAATTGTTATTCAAGTGCATTTGCTAATATTTTCTTACATTTTTATGAACAAAATTTCTTACAACATAATTTATTAATTTGATTTAGATTTATTGATGATTTAATTATTTTTGAATGAAATGATTTTGATTTAATTACATAAAGAACTAATTTTATTATAAAGAACTAAATTTAATTAAGACTAATTCAGATGAAAATTCTGCTTATTTTTTAGATCTTGATATCAAACTTCATAACCAAAAACGTTTCATTGGATTATACGGGCCGGGATAGCCTGGTCGGTAGGGTTCTGGGCCTAAGTCTGAGAGTTTGTGGGTTCGAACCCCGTGTAGTAAAATGATGACTGATGCACGTTAAATATGTTGAGTCAGAAAGTCCTCCATGTTCCCATAGCAAATCAATACCTCTGGGGGTACTGGATTGGAGATCAATCGTTCTCTGATTTAGGTCAAAATTACGATCTATGGCTGAATGAATGGGTCCGGGCTATAAACGGGTGCAACAAATGGGTGTGGCAGAAGTCGAATTCTTGACCATAGATGCCGCCATTGGAAATGAAGAACAATCGCACCCCTCTGCCTGAACAGGCATACGAAACCAACCAACCATCAGATTATACGATAAAAGAAGAGATTTTAAGTATAATGTCATTAGTTTAACACATTTTAATTCTAACCTTTACTTTAAGATTTTAAAGAATATCTTGATTGGTCAAATTGTTAGATTTAAACTTATTTGTAATAATAAAATAGATTTTCTTCCAGCTATTGGGAATTTCAGGATTATGATAGAGAATAATAATTTTCCTTAAGCCCGCATAAATATGCCTATGCGGTGAAATTTAGGATTTTATGTTCCTGAAGAATATAGATGGCAGCACCTTTTTCAAATTTTTACTAATTGAACGTTTTCTATTTTATTTTTTCAAGATTTTCACCAAGGAGTCAGCACTTTATTTATTTCTAAAGTTTTCTTAATGATTAGGCAATTTATATGTTATTTTGATGTGACTATTCTAACTAAATTTATTTAATTTTCTTATATGTGAGTGTTTCTTTATTATGTCTTATTTTGTGTACTTATAAGTCATTAAGATTTACTTTGTAATAGTTTGTCATTTATTTTTCTTTGCATTTATTTGCATTTCAATTTTTCTAATTGCTTCTTCTTATTTGATTTTCGATTATAGGGCCTCAGAGCACTTTGGGTCTTTGGTTTCACAACTGACAACAGAAAGGCTGCTGTGTGTTAGCGGGCAGTGTGTCCCCTGATAAAGTGCTATCCTGCTAACACACATATCTTAAAATTTTTATAATTTTGTTTTCTGCTACAATTGTTTTTCTGACTTTATAATAAAATAATTTAAGAAGCTATAAATTTTTGCCTTGAGTTGTAACATCAGATTTCTTGTTTTGAAACTCAACCACATAGACAACTATTATCAGCAATTATTGTATTCTTTATAGCTGTAATGGCATCATCAAGTTGTATTAAGTCAGTGATACAATGATATTTTCTGTACCATCCAAAGAATAAGTGAGAAAGTTTTATACGTATAATATTCCTATCAATTTGTTATGTCAGAAGTCATTTATTTTTATTTTAAAATAAAATAAAAATACTTATAAATTTTATACTTTAGTGTTATTTCATTTGTTTATCAAAGAAATTCCTGATATATTATTTGTCTTGTGATTGTTACTCAATTTGCTTTGTAGAAATTTTATTGATTTTGATTAATTGTAAGGTATTATTAAATAATTTGTTTATGTTTTCATAAAGAGGAGATTATAATATCTCTGTATTTCATATTTCTCTTGGCATTTCTGTTTTACTTGCATAGTTCTTAATGGTTGAACTAATTTATTGTAAGCAATAATATTTTAAGTTTGTCTAACCATTAATGAGTGTTTATAATTTTTATTTCTCAAAACTTTCATTGTGGCTAGAGCAAATTTGTTTGGATTCTGTTGTAGTTGTTTTTAATGATACAAGGACAAACCAAGCTCGCCAACAATTAGCCTTTTACAAATTAAGTCAGGAAGGTGTGCTTTTTGTTAGACAAGAGAGCACTGCAAGAACAAAAGTACTTCTTAGATCAGAACCCCATGAAAAGATGGCAGCAACCAATCATTTGTAAGGCCACTTCCTCAACTTAGACACATATTTGAAAGGGAAGGAAATTGTCTCCAGATATTGCTCAGAGACTGATCACACAATTTTTGATTCCACAGAATTTACAAACATGCATATCGCATGTAATCTGTGGGTCTTGGTGGAGTCAAGGATCGAACCATTGCCCCTTTGGACTGGAGTTCGATTCTTTTATCATTATTCTCTATTATTATAAAGTCAAGTTTGCAAGAGGTTGTACGGTTACTATTTTAGCAATATAACTGCTAATTACTTTAGTAATAAACTTCTACGAAATGATTCTTCAAGCCTTACGATTTTTGTTTTTGGTCCGAATAAAACAAATCTATCTTCTCCTTTTTAGTTTAATTGAAAAATGCAGTTTTAAAATTTTACTGAGCAAAAGAGCTAAAATGTTTGGTAAATACCATCCCCATTTTTATTCCACCCCTCCATCACTTCATCTTATGCAAGTTATCTCTTACCTAATTATAAGCTTACTAGAATCAAACTGTGATATCAGTTTGATTTCAAAAACCTTTCTTTAGTCAAACATTTGAAAAGTTTTGTAACTATTATTTTTGTATTTTTTGTTATGAAATGGACATTATGACATTTTGTTATCAACAGGGAAAATACTTTCAAAATTTAGTTACATTTTACAATTACCAAAATATTTCTATTTTGTAATGTAACTGTTACATTTGGTGCTGTATGGATCATGGTTTACAAAATAGGGAGAAAAGTGCTCTTTCAGTACTAATTCAAAGTACTCACTCTCCAGACAAAGCCAAATTCTCTGACATTTCCAGAATAAAATTCTAAAACTTATTTAGATTTTTACAATTTAAATTAGGACTATATTAATCATACTTTAGAAATATTCTAACGTATTTATAACAATGATAAAGAAATAATTATAAATGTGAATTTTTTTTAAATTAAAATTTTAATTTTTTTCTACTTGAATTTTTTCAATTTGTGGTGCTAAACATTTTATGATATAAAACAAAATAAGGAAATGAATAAAAGCCATAATTTTGTTTGATAAAAACCATAATTTGTTTTAAGTTTTAGAGAAATTAGGTTAAGCTAAAGAAAATTTTTAATATTTCAATGTTTTAAAAAATATAGTTCGAATTTAAAAAATAATTCTTGTTTAATAGAAAGTGGAAACAACACTGACGACAAGAAAAAAAATAACAGTGCCACAGAATAGGTTATATAAAACAGTTTTAAAAATGCATAACAATAGATTGATCTATATTTACAGTGAAATTATCTGTGATCATTATTAATTGCTAAAAATCAAAAAATCTTCAAAGCTAATTTGTGAATTTTCTTGAGAATTCAAGGTATTTTTAATTTTCTGGGAATTCCAGGCTTCCTCTTTTTCAGAAAGCCCACCCTGTAATTGCTAGTTTAAATTTGAATGAACTTAATGGGGAAGGGCATTTATTCCACTAGGCATAATTTCTTTTAGGCATAAGTTATAGTAGATTTTCGAATTTTCCAATCCCTCTTTCATTTCATGAGAAACCTATTTTAACAAGAGAGATTGTTATAAAAAAATAGGAAAAAATTTACACATTTTTTAAACTTTTCAAAAATTCCGGTTCATTTAATTCCAGAAAGTCATTCTTATATTGTATTTTCCAAAATACTCAAAATTACCTAAAGCAATATGTTAATTCAAGAATGAAATATTTATTTAAATCTCTTTCAAAAAAGTTTGTTAATTACTTTGGTTTTGAGACAAGAGCCAAAAATGGCTACACCAAGCCATCAACTTGATATAACTACATGTTCTTGGTTAAAACAGCAGGTTCTTTGGTTTATATATAATATATATACATCAATAGAAATACTAAATTTAAGTTTAATAAAACCTGATATCCTTCTAGTAAAAAATTTTATAAGTCAGGATGGTCGATAGTTAAAAAAGAACTTCCTAATCTGGGGCAAAAAACCTTGCAAAACATGGTGATATGGATATTGTTATAGGTGAAAAATAGTAATTTAATGCTAAAAAATATATCTTTTCCCTAATTAAAATATTTACCAAATTTTTCAGAAGTTAAGAAAACCATTTAATTTATAAAAAATAATAGCCTACAAAGAATTTCTTTTTGAATGAATGAAAATACAACTTTCTAAACATAGAAAAAAAAAAGTCAAATATACATTACCTGTAAGGCAGTCGCTCATAAAAAGTTTCAGATAAAGCAGAAAAATGATATCTAGGTTTTAACTCCTTAGCCAAATAAGCAATTAAATTAGAATCTTTATTTTCAATGTGCTCCTAAGAAGAAAAATAAAGGAAATAATTAAAACCTAAAAATGTAACAACTAAACCAAATAT
Organism: Parasteatoda tepidariorum; assembly: GCF_982258835.1. Classification (NCBI taxonomy): domain Eukaryota; kingdom Metazoa; phylum Arthropoda; class Arachnida; order Araneae; family Theridiidae; genus Parasteatoda; species Parasteatoda tepidariorum. The sequence continues at coordinate 41,390,284 of NC_141765.1, forward strand.
TTATTTTTGAAATTTTCTATTTCAAACAATGGTAAAACACAATATATTATTCCATTATATTATTCTCTAAAATATATTATTCCATTGATTACTTGCAGCAATTCTACAGAACTGTAACAGAGGAAAATTGCAGTTAAAAGCAAGTACAAAACACATGTACATGACTTAGATAAAAGTCCATTTTTATAAATTGTCATATTATTAATTTAAATAATGAAATACAATTCATTACAATTACATTAGAGAATTAAAAAAAATACTCTTATTTATTTCCGTTTAAGATGTTATAAAGAGTGATACATTTTCTATAAAAGAAAAGTTTTCACAAACAAATTAAGCAATAATTTGAATTAGGTAAAATTCTATTCTTCCCATTAGGCCTGAAAAGTAGCATCACAATTAGGTGAGATATCAGTGTAGTAAATTTGATCGGAAAATACCATATAAGCTTATTTCAATTAATAATACCCAGAAGGTTAATAAACAAGTTTGTAAATGTCTGTGTGAAAAATATTAACTGTAGTTTTTAATACTTACTGGCTCTTTAGCAAATTTTGAAACTCCTCTAGGCCACTGGGATGTTAATAAAATATCAATATTGAATTGGGATGTATATGTTAAAATCTCTGTCACATCTTTTCTATTAAATGTGTAGCGGCTAGAATCTTTATGCTCAACTCCACTTAGATAAGCAATGCGTAATCCAGAGACTCCAGTAAACATTCCTCGTTTCCCTAATCAGAAATAATTTATTTAGTATTAAAAAAAATACTTTTTGTCATAGGAATGAAGTATGTAGATTTAATTAGTCAAAAAAAAATATAAAAAAACAAACATATATAAGAATTTGATTAAAAAGTAAAGCATTCATTAAAGTGCTTAGCATAAATATACATCAAAGAACCAATCCTCACACTGTACTAAAAATTTATAATATCCTCTCTGTTCACAAATTTCAAAGTATTTCCCTTTTTCTCAGAATATCCACTATATTTAAGCAATTTTTGTTAACTTAAACATTTTGGGCACATCCTTTATTGCAGAAAAATATACTAAATGAGCAAAATCATAAAATTAATAGATGTAGATTTCATGTAGAAAAAACTGGTTTCTAAAAATAGTATTTTATAAAAATTAGTTGTTAAAAATCAGAGATGCAGAATAAGTCAGAAAACACAAACAATGATTGAGGAAAATTCAGGTTGAGCACCGAAAATTTTTAATCCAGATCCCCCTACAGAACATCAGACTTATACCATAATCGTGTTTTGTAAATATAATGTCATTTAAATTTATTTAAATGAAAAAGAAGACGTTTTTACTTTAATGCAAATCACATACAAAGTGATAAAAAATAGTATACCCATCAATGACATGTCATTTACAATTAAGAAAATCTGTCCTAGTTGAAACTGACTTCTAGTAGACAGGCATATGGCCACCTGCATTAACCTCATTTGTATAACATTTGGCATAGCGAGAAAGACTAAAGTGTTTTGAACCCTATGGTATAAATGTTAGTACTTGGTGTTCTCTGATTCATCCCTTTAATTTTTAAAAAGTAATCAACAAGGAGGCAATTTTTTTAAAAGCTCTCAGCTTCATTAAACAAAATTACTTTCTTTTATAGAAATATTGAACACCAATACTAAAGCAGAGTAAAACTGAAAATAATTAGAAAAAAGAAAAAATAACCAAGCCATCGACAGAAAATAGTCACAAAATAAAATTATTTTATTTCAATAAAGAATGAACTAAAAACAAGCACGAAATCAGTTATATTACCCATTTTAAAAATGTTTTATATTACTTGATTTAAAAATTGAAACTTATTACCATACTGTCAATTTTTCTTAAAAAGAGAAATAAAATAGAAAGTTTAAAAATATGAATACAAAGTGTTGAAAGATTTAGAGCAAATGGTTCTAAGACAAATAGTGAATCAGCATTTTCACCCTCATCCACATTTTCAGTCTCATCAGCATTATCAGCATCATCAACATTTTTAGCTTCATCAGCATTTTCAGCCTCATCAGCATTTTTTTTAATATTACAATTTTTCAACATATTTGAAAATGGAAAATTTTATGTAGCTAAAAATTCACAAGAAAAGGGTATCACCAGGGAAATTCAAATTAGAAAAAAACTTGGTGCATTAGTAGTATACCTTAAGAGTGTTCACCCCTAAAAATAATCGAGATGATTTCCCGATTCCAGAAAAATACATTTGAAAATTCAAGCTTACTTTTAATACTAGTTCAATCTTCACTCTGGTAAAGAAGCTGTAGTCTAGAGGCAGGGAACCTACATAATTATGAGAAACGTGGGGTTCGAATCATGCTGTGGATTGTTCTTTTACTTTTTTCTCTTAAAAAAGGTTTTCTTTTTGTTTACAAATAGTTTAAATGCAATTTCATTTTACTTACTGTATTTTTAAATTATTAGATGTTTATTGATATTTAAAGTACAATAATAACTTCATCTTTTAATAAAATAATATTTATAAAACGTTAACTTTAATTTCATTGCATATTTTGTTTTACGAATAGCTAATACAAGATGATTGTTTACAAGAATAATGTGTTTAAAATTGATCTGCAGAAAAACATATTTCAGTAACATTAAAAAAAATTTCTCAATCTTTTGAAACTTGGAAACATAACAATCATGTTCATTTTATCAAAACTTGGCAAAAGAAATTGATAATGAACTGCTTTTTGATTTTAATAACTTAATTAAGTTACAAAAATAATATAGTTATTAAAATATAATAAAATCTTCACAAAAATTTATTTTGTGAATTTTTCCAATTAACTATGCAGAATTTTATAAATGCTTTATTAGATTTTTCTTTTTTGTTTGTTGTTAAATAATAGTTAAAATAATATTTTAAAAAAATTAAATAAAATAATTAACACTGCAAGGTAATACCAAATTTGCATATTTTGGAGGAATCACCTTAAAACGTAACTTTTTAATTATTACAGTCACTGTTTATAAATATTATTATTTTGACTAACATCCTATTATTGAAAAAATTCATTATTACTGTAATTTTAATATCAAGTAATAAAAAATACAGTAAAAAATATGGAATTAAATTAATAATATTTGTAAACAGTAAAAAATAGTCTGTTGTACAATTCGAAAACCAAGTGTCTTATTATTAGGTGGGTTACTTGCCACTAGAAGACTGTGCTATTAAAAAAGTGACGATTTAACTAGTATATAAAGTATGCTTAAATTTTAAAATATGTTTTTCTCAGAAATGGCTGGCTAGTTAGTGTGCTTTATTATTTAAGAACTGATTACCCTTAAGATATACTACTAATTTACCAAGTTATATCCTAAATGGGATTTCCTAAATTATACTCTCTCCTTGTTAGTATGTATAAATTTTGAATTCAATTTAAACTACAGTCGAACCTGTTTATCTCGAATTACATCAGAAAGGCCAAAAATTTGAGATAAAGAGGTTTCGAGTTATACAGATACTTGTGAAAAATTAAATTTAATTAAAAGTACCTTAATTGTTTTTAGTAGAAAAATATAGGCATTTCTTTAATTATATCACATACATCTATTGACATAACATTTTTTAACATACATTTTACACTGAAAATAATTTTTCAAAGATTTTTGATGTATAACCTTATTTGTTTCGATTATTCTTTAAGGTTAGAAAGAGCGCAAATCCGTCATAGCCAACATTTTCCTGGGATTCAAGAATAGTTTATAAGAATAGTTTATAAGAATTCTACAGCTTTTTCTACCTCTTTTGTATTCATTTTTGGTTCATCAATGTGATATTCAGCTTCTTCCTCTTCATCTGATATTCCTTTGACATTATCTATGATTTCTGCATCTTTCAATGTTCTGCGTGTTGCCAGGCAGTTGTCCTTTTGTAAAAATCTTCATAATTAATGCCAACATTAAATCCAGATTTTATTGCATTCCATTCTGGCAAATCTGTCACTGCATTTTCAGCGTCAATAGTTTCTTCTTATTTACTGATGCCATCAACCTCTTGTTCATCATTCTCACAGCTGTTCTTAAAACCAGCTTTTTAAAACCATTTTGGATAGTTTTTTTAGAAACACATTTCTCCAGGCAAAACAGTAATTCCAATAGCATCTAAGACATTTATTTTTGGAAGAGAACTTTTTTCATCAATGGCATCTACAACTTTGCTCACACCAACTGTTTTCTATAGTTCACTTTAAAACTCCTAATTATCATTTGATCTATTGGTTGCAATTTTGAAGTTAAAATGAATTTCTACTCTTAGCTTTTCTTATCTATGTTTCAAAAAAAAGCTAACCCTTTGTGGTTACTACTCATTAATCCTTCGCTTACTGCCAGAATCATTTTATTCCTTTCTAGTTAAGAAAGTGCATGGATAGTGATTGAAATTCCAAGAAAAACCCCCAACCTGTTCATCTCTACTTCCTGTGGGCTCACAAAATTCATCTCTGTCTGCAAGTTCTACTGATAAAGAAAGTTTTGACATTTTGCTCTATTATTAGAAATTCGAGAAACATAAGTTCTTTTTTTAAAAAAAAATTTCGACATAAACATGGAAAATACATTGATTTTAGATGGTAAATGTAGGGAATTTTAGAAATTTTGAGATATAAAGTTTTTTGAGATAAAGTTTTTTGAGATAAAGAGGTTCAAGATAAACAGGTTGAATTGTACTAAACAATTTTTAAATGGAGACTTTTAAGGTTTATTCTACCATGTATCTGCTTTTTCTTAGAATACTAGATAAGGCCTCTTAAGAAATTTGTGAATAGTAGCCCAAAGATTAAAGATTTGATCTTAGATGGAATCACAAAAATACCTATTTCATATTTTTCATTAAATACATACTTTACTTGAAACATATTTAAAATATTTATTCATTGGATAATAAATAATAAATTACATAATATATATACAAATTAAATAATTTTTTAAATCAAAGATGCATATAACAAGATTTTAAACAATAGATACATATTGATTAAATAAATATATATTTGATATTTTTGCTTCAGTAATTGTTCTATCTTTATCAATATAAATTTTGAAAAGCGCATTCAGGAAAATATTTTTCAGCATATGCTACAGTTATGTCTAGGTAGATTTTTTAATCTAACTATTAAAAAAATAACCCATCTATTTAAACTTATCTGAATTCAACAGGCCAAAAATGGACTAAATGTAACCAGATGTAAAGGTGAGTCTAGTACCCAAAGCTGTAGACTACACCTATTCCTTGATAACTACTCCATCGTAAAGAGACAAGTTCCCACTTACATATGAGTGAAATTATGACAAGCATAAGACTTAAAACAATGCCGTTCACATTATTCTAACCTTTGCAGTAATTTAACATAAAAAATTTGGTTTGAGACTGTTAATGACAAAACAGTTACAAAGTCAGTTTGAATTAAGCAAGTGAAAACTATCCTAGCAGAATATATTATTAGAAACTCACCCAAATGAATAATATTAGAAGCAAGCTCTTCTGAGTTATCAGGAAAATGCTTCACATGTTCTGCTCTATTTGGTCCCAATATATAAGTAGTTAATGGAACTAAAAATGAACTTATTTTAGTTTTTAAAATCATTAATTTAATATTATAATGATACAAAATAAGAAATGTTGCAAAAAGGTTATAAATTCCATTTTGTTTGCTAAGATAAATTTTAAAATTATAAGGCAGGATTAATCTCCTAACCTTATTCAGGTATAAACTATTTGAGAATGTTTTGTTAATTGTGAAAAATGCATTGACAGACACTTTTTTTAAATTTAATTCTCTAAAAATATTTTGAATTAATTGCTTAAAACTAGTTGTAGAAATTTTTTTTCCAGGAGTTTATTTTACTCATTTTAAAATTATTCATGCACACATGAACAGAGTTTAGATTTAAATGCATATCATTTTACTTTTTTTGCTCTTTATTGTGGATATCTCTAGTGGTAGCGAAATGAATATTAACAGTCAATTGTACACAGAAATTTTAGAAGAAAAACTGGGAACTAGAACGCTAACTTAAATAGACATTCAAATGAATATCAATCTGTTTAAATTAATTCTATTTATACTAATTAGGATAACTTTAAATTAATTTCATTAAACCAAGAAAGAATTAAAAAAAATTAAAGCATTACTCTTGATATCATTAAAAAATAAAAGGTTCCGCAAATGAGAAAAAGGTGGCTGGTATTAAGTGTTGCAAAAAGATTAGAAAGCTGTATTTTTTTAATTAATTATTTATTTTTTCATAAAGAATCAATTTTATTTTTATCTGCCATTATTTAAAAAGTTATTTTAAAAAAATTAGAATGTTTGTTTTATCAGAAAATAATTTTGAAACACACTATTATACTTCATAAAGAAATGCAAAGCAAATGCTAGTGATAAAAAGGCAATAAACTTTCTATTTTGTTGGAACTGAAGGTAATTATAATTATAAAAAAGTATTTTCAATTCAACATTACTCTTGATTTGTTAAGTGACCATCAATGGGAAATAATTACAAAAACTAAATTTTGAATGAAAAGTTTTAGTAAGATTTGGAAAAATTCTGAATATAAAAATTATAACTTTTTTAAAAAACAGAAAAATTTTTTTAAAAAAATTTGAATATAGAAAAATTTTATAAATACGGGAATGAACAAAACTGAGTCCTTAAGGTTTCTTTTCAAGCAATTTCAATAACAGAACTACTTAAATTTTTATTTGCATGATAAATCATATCTTTAGCTTGAAAAATAAAAACAAAAATTCATGTAAAAAAAAGTTTTATTTTTGACTGTAAATTTGTTATTCTAAGGAAGTGCGCAAAAACTTGATCGGATAAAACTATACAGCTGGGTATTTATAGAAATTATGAAAAAATTTCTTTTTTCCAACTGAAATACATTTTATTGCAGCAAATTAATATTACAACATTCCTACACTGAGAAACTTCCAGGAGTAGGAATATTATGAATATGTTTTGAATTTTTCATAAATTAAGTTAACCGATCCGAACAGAAATTAAAAATAAAATTTTCGTTATATTTCTCTGGTATATTATAGGCTTCAAGGTGATATTGTGACACTTTAACCAATCTTCTAGTAATTTTGACTTGGTGTGTTATGGAATATAGCTACCAGTCGAAAGTCAGATTGACTATGTCCCAGTTTAATATGACAGTGTCACTCATCATTCAGCAGGAAAGAGGCATAGTACATTTAAAACCTGATGTAATACTTTACTTTTTTTTTTAAGAATTTTAGACAAAAGTAATTTTTGAAAAATTAAGGCATAAATGAAAAAAGAAAAACACCCACACAATCCTCAACTTCTCGTAAAGTAGTATTTAATGGTCATGGATTAAAGGGTCACAAAATAAAAAAAGGTACCCCTTTTAAAATTTAGAAAGGTGCAATACTTGTAAATACTGTAGAGTGAAATATTAATCTCATAAAAAATTTTTAATATTTTTCAAAAAGAGTAATAAGAGTAAGCTGCATCTCATTTTGTAATTTAAAATATTTTCTATACTAACTAATTAATTAATGTATTTAAGGTGCGTTCTCTAAACCATTAAGAATTGTTTCATAGTACATGAAAATCTGATTATTTAATCATTCATAAGGTCAAATATTATTCAAAGAGTAAAATTTTATTTTAGCAAATTATACATTTCCTTCAACCATAACTTTCCAAGCAAATATAAAAAACATTTAAAAACAACTAAATTCTAATTACTTGTACCTGTTATTTTACCCTTCAGTACGTCTTGCCATTCTTCATCTCCAGGACCAAAAAAGTTTCCAACACAAAGTAAGTACTGCAAGTTTAATACAAATGTCAATGAGCCATATAGGGCATTCTTCAATATTTAGACATTTGAAACAAGCATATTTAGAAATGCCTTCTTTGGTTAGTAACATTGCATAGCTTAACACTAAACATAACACACTTAATTTTTAAATTGAGAGTTTTGGAAAGTTTTAATTAAAAAAGATTTTTTTTTTTTTATATTTAACAAGTGAAATCAATAAATCTGTTGCAACTTTTATCAAAATATTTAGAAAATATTTCATCAAAAAACTAAAGTGAATGCAAAATCTAAAAATATTTACAATTTTTTTAACAATAAGCATTTGAGCTAATTATTTAATAGTTTTTGTAGTTTGACAAAAAAGAAAAAAAAATTTAAACTATGGTAAAGTAATTTAATACATCACAAAAAAAATCAAATAGTTTAATTAACTACAAATAAAGCTATGTTAAACATCAGGTATTAGCTGCATTAAAATAATTATAAAAACAAACTGCTTCGGTAATGATTAATCCACAAGTGGAGTCCATAGATTAGTCCGGTTACTTTAATCCAGATCAAAAGCAACTGCTACTCAAAACTTATTAGTAATTCTGTCAGAACCAAATGAAACTGATATTATGGACAAATTGAAATAATTTTGCAATTGATAAACGATACAAAGCATTTTTGAAGCTGTCAGCTAGAAAAAATTTTGTACTTTGAAAATTAATTGATACAAAATATACTAGATTACTTCATGTAGATTACTAGATTACTTCAAGTTGTAAGTACAAAATATCAGACACATTGATACAAATCCATCATTATTACAAATGATTTTGAACTGAATTTTTTATGATCAAAATTAGTTAAAGGCTTTGTAAAAATGTCCACTGGGTAAAACTTACTCCTAAAGATGTGGTTTGTTATGGCAAGTTTGCATAACTAAATATCAGCACTATCAGAGCATTAAACCCTGATTGGCCTGTTTGTGGAGTGGTCAACTTAGGTCATTAGAACAATGCTTCCGTGTCAAAAGGTGCTCGAATTAATTTTGCTTTGATTTAGATGTGCAGTTGTGAGTGAAATTAAGAAGGTAAAATATGCTAATAAGTGTTGTAATGTTAAATTTAAAGAGGGAAAAAAATATTTGTAAATAAAAAAAACAATTATATATTTGCTCACTGAAGCTTGACTTTGTTACTACTGTGCTCGATATATAAATATTGTGTAAAACATGCAAATTTTAGTATTAATATAATTTTAATAATAAAATTTGTATTTCATAGATAGGTTATCTGAACGATGCACTTTAAATGATCTGACTATTGTGATTATTAAAGACATTTATTCTGTTTTAAAAAGCAAATTCATTGATGTAGTCTTAACATATTTTGTAATTTTTTAACTACATCTAATCTGAAACTATAAATTTTAAAAAAAAAATTGATATAATAGTACATTATATATTTACTAGATTAAAAAATCTTTTAAAGTATTCATAAATTAACAAACAAATGTTTACATGTATAAAACTTTCAACACCCTAAAATTAGAATAATGTATAAAAATTTCTTGCAAATAAACAATGAAATATGACACAATATTATCTCAAAATTATAATACTCTTTTTCTGACAAAAACAGAATCAGTGTTTCATTAACATAGTTGAGCAAATTATTACTTAATATGAAATACAAAAATCTGCATAATTAAATATATTTATTTATAATTTACTTATTAGAAATAGCATGTTTAATTTATAAACTGATAATATTTGTTAAAAAACATCGCAAATAAATATTTATGAATTACAGTTTTTTTAAATAAAAATTAACATATAACTTTTACTTAATTATTAATAATCAGAAATAAAAGAGATTTTTTTAGACAACTGGTGATTATAAATTTTTATCTAGCCTTTTATATTAAAATAAGAAAGATTCTAAGAAATATATTATATAATACTTAATATAAAATGAAAAAACATAAAATTCATTTTCATTAAACTACTATTCAAAATTCTAAAAGTAATTGCAACTTTTTTTTATAACATTTTTTGTCCAAAAAAAGAAATTATTAAATATATAACTTCCCTACAGATTCCTTTGTTTGTTTACTTTAGATTGTGATACTTTATTTTGATAAAATATGCATGTTTTTAAGAAAACATCTTATTTTCTCACAAGAAATAAAATATTATATATAATTCTTTTCTTGTATTGTTTATCTCAGAGCTTCAGTTAACAGTCTAGCTCAAAAGCAAGGTTCTAACATACCACTTTTTCCATCATAAATAATTTTTCTATTATTTTCTGGTAGTTATTGCTGCAAATTTCTCTGTGGTTTTGAAAATCCAGGAAGGTAGGTGCTTTATTTACGTCGTACTACAGCTGCACAATGGGCTATTAGCGACAGTCAGGAAAACATTCCTCAGGATGATCCAAAGACAAGCCATTGCAATTTTGATCCTCTGCAAAGGGGATGGCCCATCTGCTTTGGTAGCCTGACGACCTGAGAGCGAAGTCGACCACTTTTCGGTGCTTTAAATGTATGCTTTATTTCTGCGGATTTCATCGTAATTCAATGAAATCTTTCTCAGATTTTAAATGAAAATCTCAAGATTTTAAATAAGGTATTAATATGACTCGAACATTTAAATAATCACTTTTTGATATGCTTAATTTGTGCTGATTTCCTCGTAATTGCGAGTTATTTTTCTAACCTTTTTTTCTGCAGTTTTGTTTTGCATTTTCACGTGATATTTAAAAAAACGATATTATTTAATACAATTACCACACACAAAACTTAAAAATATAGGATTATATGAATTTTTAACTGTTAACTCTTCATAACTTTGCTTCTAATTTTTTGTAGCTTAAAACGCCATTACAGAAATAACAATTATAAACTTCACATAATTCACTAAACATCAAATTTCTTAAGTTGAAAATATATTTCTAATTAAATGCTGAATCTTATTTTGAGTTCGGGTATTGTTTTGTTTTTTTAATTTAAATCATTTTAAACACCATAAATTTCCTTTAACTGAAGCATTTAATTTGTATTCATATAACTCTATAATTTTTTTTAATTTTTTCTTTCAACATTTAAGTCAATTTATTTTAAAATTAACTTTTGTATGACAAGAAGAGATAAAAAAAAATTCTCACTTTTCCTCAGTCTTTAAATTTGTTTTGATAAATTCACTTTTATAATAAAAAGGATTTCTTTTTAATGAATCAATTTGAAATTCTTCAGTTCTGAACGAATTCTAATACTCAAAAGCAATTTTATGCAAACAATCTTAAGTTGACTGATCTTCATTGGAAGCTTTCTGAAATCAAATCGCAATAGAAATTTTTTTTTTTTAATTTTATTTGCAACCATTTTAATACATGTGCAATTGCTATCCTTTTGCTGTGTTCTAAATTTTGGTTAAAATGTTTCGGATTTTTTTTATGACATGGACATTTTGAAATTTTGGTAATCAACAGGGAAGTTTTTTACAATATTTAATTATATTTTTGCAACCACAGAAATATTTCTAAGCTAAGTTTTTGTAACACAACTGTCACATTTGATACTATAAGGAAACACAGTCATGCAAAGCACAGTTGTTTGAAGAATTTACTATACATAAAAGAAAGACATATTTGAAGATTTTAGGAGCAGAACAGGTAAAGGGACATTTTAGTGAGTTTGATTAAAATCTTACAAAATATCATTTTCAAACTTTGTTACAAAATATCAATTTTCATTAGTAATTGCTCTTTTTAATGATTTGTAAATAAAACTAATGTTCAATAGTTACAATCAACTTCAACATGTTCTTAAACCAGGAAATACGAATATTTTTTTAATGTCATTTAAAATTATTTTTCTTTTTTATTATCAATAATAAAAATATATTACTTCAAAAGGACCTTTTTTTTGATGAATCATGCCAACTTTACTGAAAAAGGATTTAAATTGACCTTGGACATCTCCACAAACTAATCTGAAAACAAAGCAAATACTTTAAATTTATTTCCTACCGTCACAAAATATGCATTATAAGTTCAAACGATAACATACTACTATCAATGCCAATATCATCTAGGATAAAATACAGTAAAAGTCTTTTACAGCAACAATTCATTATTGTGCATGGAATATAGTGAGCTTTTGATTATAATCAAATACACGTAATGCTAAAATAGCAATAAAAGAGATTTGAGAGTGTTATATTGTGCAATAGCTTTTGTTGTCATTTATAACACTGAAAATTGTTTTCAGTAGAAAGCTTTCAAGATATACAGTTAATAAAAGGAACATCCTTTTGAAGTATGTGATTTTTAAATTACGTGAATATGAATCACAATGCGTAATTTTTAAATTGTGAGAAAAATGACAACATATTATTTTTAAATCTTGTGAATACGAAATGTGTGATTTTTAAATTGTGAAAAGAAGAGTGGCAACACATTATTTTCAAAGCTCCTGAGCACAAATCATGATGTGATTTATAAATTACAAGAAGAATCACTTCTGACTTTTAAAACGCGTGAATACTAATTGTGATTTTTTAAATCATTTGAATAAGATTAGGTTGGAGAATGTGTCATTAAACTCTCTCTCTCGCACTAGTTTCACGATCTAATGAAATATGTACATGAATTACTTTTCTGCAAAAGGGCCACATGTTTAATAAAATTTTACAGATCCCATTTTTTTATTCTTTCTGGGAAGGTGTTGATTTTGCTAAGATATTTAAGATTTTTGTGAATGTGCCAATTTTACTGCAACAATTTTTTTGAAGTTATTATTTTAGCCATGTTGTTTTTTGTGAAATTGCCGATAAATGGTAGTAAAATTAACCAGTATTAGACCCTGCCTACTATTCACTGACATGCATGTGCAATGAATTTCCCCTCCCTCTCTTAAATCAAAAAAGGAGAAAACAAATGTTTGATTAACAGCTTATGCTTGATTAATAGCAGCTTATCAGAGAACCACTGATTCTTTCTGACACACAGGAGAAAATAAAAAATTTGTCTCTTCCCCACCCCCTTTCAACTTAAAGATCTCAAGGTTAAGGAAGAAATATTGAAGTCTCTATGAAGCATATTACATTTTCTTAAAGTATAGTACTCCTCCTTTTCCTCTACTCAACTTCAAGGATGAGTAAACTTTCTGCATCTTGCCTCAACTGTTCTCGTTCGAAATGGCGGGAAAACCAAGTAAAATTTTTTCCTGTTTTTTGGATACCGAATAATCAGTTATGTACCGTATTATCTATTCCTTATTCTTTTAATTCCCATATTTTTAATGTGATGTTATAATGACTCAAAAATTTCAAATTTGATGATCAATTTTTGATGTGCTCAACTAACTATTTCATTGAAAATCTATGTTATTTTCTGACAGTTTCTCAACCTTCTCTGCATGCTTTTCCTTATTAAATTCAGTTATTTTTAATATGATACAATAATACGCGAATTTTACTATTCAATTTTTTACGTTCTTCTCTCCTGACTTACTTTTGTCCTTAAAAAAGAATATTGTGTTACAGTGGGTTCCTTCTCACTGTAATATCTATGGAAACAAGATGGTAAATCTTCTTGCTAAAAGAGGAACTGGTATTTTATAGAGTTCCCAGAGAGAAATTACTTACTTTACCATAAGCAGAATAATTAAAAACACGATAATTAAGAGTCATGAAAATAATTTAAATGAACAAATTAGTGATGTGGTCTGGAGGGGGACTCCTGATCACCCGAGGAATAAGATCTCTGATCACCCGAGACGAAATGCGGTTGCTGCTTTAGGTTGGAAACCGGACACAACTGCCTTGCTGCTCATCTCCATAGACTTAATATCTTTCCCGATCTAAACTGTGTCTTGTGTGGGGAGGACTTCCCAATGAATGCTGAGCATCTGGGGGTCTGACCTGCAGTTAATGGCAACAACTATGACAGATACTGGAATGCTAGGGAACAGTTGCAGGCACTGCTAACTGACTGATTTTCTGTTTACATTTCTATTGTTGATATTCTATTTAATGTTTCTTTGTTCTAATTGTTTTAGTATTTTGAATGTTTTGATGTTTTTAAATTTTTGTTTAATTTGTTGTTATTCCTTATGGGTCTGTGCAGAGTGTTTACACTCCAGAGAATAATGTATATCAAGCGCTGCTGCTGGAAATAAAAAAAATCTTTCTTGATGTTTCTATTGTAAATATCCATCAATTTCCAATAGTTTTTCTTCAACTATGCATTAGTTTTTCAAATTCCAATATTTTTAAAATAATGTTATCACAACACATAAATTTTGAAATTGATTTTACACTTTTTGAGGCACTCCATTCTCAACAATTAAATTGTAAATGCACATAATTTTTAGCCATTTCCATGTGATTTTTAAATTTTTATGTTATTATGATACGCCAATTACACATTTCAGTTCACTTTTTGCATGCTCTATTCACAACAACTCTATTGTAATCTAGGACATTTCTGATCCCTTCTCTTTTAAAAGAAAATTCTGATAGTTTTAATTTGATACACAAATTGTTAATTTGAGTTTTCACTTTTAGACGCGCTTGGTTTTCAATGACTCCATAGTATATACAGCATGCACGCCGTTTTCTGTAGGTATAAATTTTTTTGGCGATTTCCACATAGATGTTTTTAAGAAGCTATTATGACACATAAATTATGAAATCAAGATAACTACTCCGAGTGACTCTATTCATAACAATTTCATTATACATACAATTGAGTTTTTCGACAATTATTAAAATATTATTAATAATAATTATGAAGCTAAAATTTCGAATTTGAGTTTTCACTTTTCATAGTGCTTGAAAAGAAAAAAAATTGTGACTTTAGAAAAGAAACATTTTTCCTATTTTTGTGCCCTTTTCTCAAATTTGTGACTTTTTCAGAGCTTATATGATTTTAGCGACAAGTAGACACCTTGAAAGCTTGCATAACAGCTGTATCGTCCTCGCTACACAAAGTTTGTCAAGAATATTATTTCGGGCTTTAAAACTTTTATATATTACCACCACATGCATGTACATTCATATGAATATATAATTTTAGGGGATATTTCCGTATCATGATCTGTTGCACCAACTACAATCACATAGGTGCCAAATAGATTTAAAACTTGCAAATTTAAAAAAAAAAAACAAGTAGATGTTTGTCTGGGGGAGGCATTGAGTTATACCTTTCGGTTTGCTCCCTTTCAGTGATGTTTTTTTTAGTTTCTCGAGATCCACTACCTGGAAGTTTCCAAGACGTGGTGATTACTCTGCCACAGATCACGATACGCAAAATCACATTTTGCGTACTGCAAGTACGAAATAGGGGCATTCATTTTAACTTTCAATGTAATTGAAATAAAATTTTAAAAATCATTCTGCTACTTTGCAGTATATAGTTTTGAAAGGGCAGACTAATTCATTCAATTAATAATAATTTTGGTTTATATGAGGCGGTCAAAGTATCTGATTGGTTAATCTGAGCCTATACAAAGTAAGGTTCTCATTAGCACCGGAGAAATTTTGTAATAACTTTTTCGATCTCTAGTTCGAAAAAGGAATTACAAAATTTTTCATAGTTTAAAAGTTGAACAATTTTATATTAACTACTAACTAAACAATATCAGTATGTATACAAATGCAAAGGGAGAACACAACACAAATAAATAATGAGAAGCAATTTGAGAACCTACATTTTCAATTCTGACATTTTGATAAACAGTGCTAAATACAAGAAAAGTACAGATTTAAAAAAAAAAACTATAAAGATTAAATAAGTACTACATGCACAAGAACAAATTGTACAATTTATTATTAAGATTTATAAAAATTGCGAGGAGTTTGATGTAAACACTAAAACAGATTCAAATAGTAAACATAATTTATGATAGATTGATTGTAGTTTATTGAAACACGACCGACGAGCTCTTTGCGTAAGTTTATAGCTCTGTATTTCCCAAGGACTAATATAAGCTACAGGCTATTGCACAAAACAACGCACAGAAAGCGGCGCTCGCATCTTTAAGTACATTATTTTCCGACATCCCAGCCGTTTCTAAGCATTGCACGTAATCAGTGTTGATCATTAAAAAGCAATTTAATTTCAATTCTAGTTTTTTTTTATTTCTGAAAACCAGTACATTATTTTGTATATATCTTAAAGATGTCTTTAGATCACTCGTAATTTATTTATTTGTTTATTGAAGTTTTAAAGCCACAGATTATTCAGATTACGGGCAATTATATACTTAAGTTTCGGTTTTGTTTAGTTTTGGCTTTCAGAACTTGTGTTAATTAAAACCGAAGGAAGGATATATGTTTATTCAACCATAGTTACTAGTTTGAAGCGTCTGGTTCTGTTATAACTGATGTATAAATGCTTATTTCAGCAATTTTTTTACACTTAAATATATGATTTAACAGAATGAATTCAAAACTAAAACACTTAAAATTTTATTAGTTTACTATGTTTTAAAATCGTTATAATTAAAAATGCTTTAAATGAAGCGTTTTTTTGACAAATATAAGCAATGCGACCGTAAATTTGTTAAATTTTCTTATGAGAATTAAAATATAATTCCTTTTCATCAAAATAATTATTCGTAACATTTATTATGAATTAAATTGTATGGAGCATCTATCAATTTCTGATCTTTATGAATGCCTTTGCACGAATAATTATTTCAATTATTATTATTAGATATATAATATATATATCCGTATCAAAATCTGCCAAATCATTTTTTAATATCCGCAAATGACTATCTACCCTGCTAATGAATTATAATCAATCAAATTATTTTTATTTTGTTTTATTTTTACAAGGAAAAAAGATAAAATAACTCATAATTTATGCAAATATTTAAGCATTGCTGCCTTTATGAACATTTTTTTAAGACTACAATCATATTTTACGTTACACGTAAAGGGAAACCACGAAAATATCTTTCAGATTGCTTGACGTTTAAAGAATTCCAGTTAAATGCTCAGTAATGGCAATTAATTTTCTTATATGATGAATAATTTTTTTAGCGTTTTTGACAGACAGCCAATCATCTTTGTAAATATAACAAGATGCTCTTCATATATTTTGTGATTTTTACCCAACCCAAAAATCAAAGTAACTCGCAATTTAATAAGTATAGGTGTAAAACAATAATTATAGTTGTTATAAAAATAATCTATTTTAACTAAGATGAAATTAAAATTACCATATTTTGCGTTACACGCAAGTGGAAAACCACGAAAAATATTTTCAGATCACTTGTCTGCAATAGGATTCAAGCTAAATGTTCATAATTACTTCAATGAAATTATTTTTTACATGCAACCATTTTTATTTTTTATTATTAATCGGGCGGAGTCGTTGCGGCTCGGAAGATCAGGAGTCCCCTTACCGTCAGGCTAACCGTTGGAGGTTTTCCTCTCCGTGTAAAGCAAATGCAGATTAGTTCCATCAAAAAGTCCTCCACGGTTACAAATTTCTCTCAATACTTGAGCCAGGACTTTCCTTGTCTTCTGGATTGGATTTAAAATTACAAGGTAACGGTAATGAGCATATAGTCGTCGTAAACCCAAAAAATTGGGTCGGCTGTTCAACAACGGTTATAAAATAAAATAGATCTGACCGTCAGGCAAACTGCGTGAGGTTTTCGTGATTTTCCTCTCCATGTAATGCAATTGCGGGCCAATTCCATTAAGAAGTCCTCCGCGAAGGCAAATTTCTCCCCATACTTGATCCAGGAGTTGCCTTGTCAGCTGGATGGGGTTCAAAATTACAAGTCAACGAAGTTGAACATCAGTAGTCGTAAACACAAAATTAGGTCGGCTTTTCGACGTCGGTTATAAAATTATAAAATAGGTAGGGTATCATCTTTCTGAATATAACGAAAAGCTCTTCTTTTTAACTCAACCCATGATAAGATAAAATTAAAAGTATAAGATTTTGCGGTACACGCTAAGGAAAACAAAAAAAAAAAAAATTTTTTTTTAGATTGCTTTTATCGGTTAAAGGTATTCCAGCTAAATGTTCATTGTCGAAAAGAAATTATTTTTCAGGAATCAATTATTTTTTTTATCATCCTTGATAAATGGCTGATCATCTTTGTGCATATAACGAAACGCCCTTCATATTTTCATGCAATTGAGCACAGAATTCGAAGTAACTCGTAATTTAGGTATCGGAGTACAATCATAATCATTAAAGTTATAAGAATAACTTACTTTAATTAAGATTAAATCAAATTATTTAAATTTTGCGTCACATATGCAAAGGAAAACCTTGAAAAAGTCTTTTAGATAGCTGAACGGTAACGGGATTGCAGCTAAATGTTCATTATCGCATCGCAATGAAATTATTTTTTTAATCAATAATTTTTTTTATCATCCATGACAGACAATCTGTCACTTTAGTGAATGTTGTGAAACACGTTTCTTATATTTTTAATTCTTAACACAACCCAGAAATCAAAGTGACTTGCTATTCAAGTAGCAGAGTAAAATCATATTTATAAAAGCTATTGTAGTAACCTATATATTATTTAACCCACTGACGGTTCTGCACGTAGAAAGTAATATTTTAACTTACATTTCTCACCTCATAGCAGAACTCACTTTCCTGTGTTATTGACTAGGGAAATAGTGTATTTGGGAAGAACATTCTTCTAATTTTGCCCATTTACTAAATCAATTTAAATTGAATCAATTTAATTAAAATTGAAACAAATCAAATTTTGCGTTACATGCAAAGGAAAACCACGAAAAAGTCTTTGAGATTGCTGAACGGTAATAATAGGATTCCATCTAAATATTCATTATAGCAATGAAATTATTTTGTATTAATCAATCATTTTTTTTATCATCCTTGATATATAGCATATCATTTTAGTAAATGTTGTGAAATGCTCTTCCTATTTTTGTACACAACCCAGATATCAAAGTAACTTGTAATTGAAATAGAGGAGTGAAATCATATTTTGAATGAAAATAACTAGAATTTCCGTTACGCACAAGTGAAAACCAGGAAAACGTTTCAGTAACAAACTAACTGAAAGCTAACAGACAATAGCTGGCGAGTGGCGTGTCTTAAGATTGTTGCAGTTGAGTTGTAGTTCATTTACGTCGCACTAGATCTGCACAATGGGCTATTGGCGACGGTCTGGGAAACATCCCTGAGGATGATCCGAAGACATGCCATCACAATTTTGATCCTCTGCAGAGGGGATGGCACCCCTGCTTCGGTAGCCCAACGACCTGCACGCGAAGTCGAGCACTTTACGGTAGCACAGTTTAACGAGGACCAATACCGCACACCCTCGGTCCCTACGCAGACTGATCCAAGTGGGTCACCCACCCGCACACTGACCGCAGCCAGTGATGCTTGACTTCGGTGATCTGCTGGGAACCGCGTCTTAACGATCAGTCCACTGCGGGACTTGTTGCAGTTGAATTCCAGCCTTAATGTTTTGAGTAGATTAGATTGCTTACTAAATGTTCTTTATTTTATTTATTTATTTCTTGTAAGTATATAAATTGTGCTTTTTTTTTATTTCGAGTATTTGAATTTCAGAATGATATAAAGGAATTATTTTTAAGAACATATTAGTTTTTTTTTAAAATTTATGAATTATAAATTACTAAAAAATTCGGAAAAAATGTGTTATAAAATGAGCGAATTTCAGATTTTTGTGTTCATAAAGACAGAATGTTATTTATTATTATTAATCATTACAATTTATAAAAATCAAATAAAGAAAGAGCAAATTAAGTACAGTCACTCGAAAAAATAGCTGAGCACCGTGACCCTTGCAAAATAAAATTGGAAACGCAAAACGACACAATAAATAGTCTCAAGCCTCGATTCTCACTGCTCTTTTGTCGTGACACCATGTTTGGAAACGTTCTCACTGCCCTCTCGTGAAGCAGTCCATTGTGTATGTGAAATGGGTGACCCCCCAGAAAGCCCTGTCCAATGCATTTTCAAGGGGTCTGCACCCAAACGCCCAATGTTGGCGTTGTGTGTATTTTAAAAAAATGGGACGAGTCCCCAATGAGGGGGACTCGTCCCATTTTTTTAAAAAAAAAATGGCTTTTGACACAGAGTTAGATTTCGTGTCGGCAAAGGGGACATGTCCTGTGTGGACGCGTGCGCAACCAATTGTCCAGACACTGTGCGTGAAACACGTGCTGGCAACGAGTTGGATGAGGCATTTCCAACATTTCCTCCAAACAAATCGGACAAGGCTCGGGTGGGGCGTAATACCAGCTTTCAAAAGGTAACGAGAACAGACAATTTCGAATTTCGCTGGCTAAGCGAATCCGCAAATCGTCTGTCAAGTTGTAGCCTTTCCTAAACCAGTCACGCACAATATTCGACAACCATCTCATGCCGAAGCTATCAAAGCTCCGGTAAGCTGGGCTCACGTGACTGACATTATTCTCGAAACGCAACTCTCGATCGAGAAATTGCTTAAAAGCACCCCTCACCTGCCTCACATCGGAATAGCCTTCCGGGTCGAGGAATCGAAGCACTGGATGCGCCTCGTCCCCCAATTCCACGACCTCTGGCTCTCCCATCAACAACACCTCCCGAGGAAAAGCATAGCATGGAAACACCTCATCGGGGGATTTGAGAACGAGATTTCTTACAATAAAAAGATTTGCCATTTTGAATCGACTCTATGTCAAAAAATATAACGGCTCCTCGGCGTGCAAGCCCTTTTTATAGACCCACAGAGGGCGCTCCAGTCGTCCTGAAATGTTTTAGAAAATGCCACGTGACCTGAAAAGACGATGCATTTCCAGAAAGTCACGTGATGAGATTCACCTCACCGGATGCACTTTCAAGAAATCGAGCAACACATCACATCCGCCAGATGCACTTTTAGAAAATCACCGGATGCATTTCCAGGAAGTCGAGCGACACATCATATCCGCCAGATGCACTTTTAGAATATCACCGGATGTAATTCCAAGAAGTCGAGGGACAAAACACTTTCGCCAGATGCACTTTTAGAATATCACCGGATGTAATTCCAAGAAGTCGAGCGACAAAACACTTTCACCAGATGCACTTTTAGGATATCACGTGACAGGACATGGGAATTGTGATTGAAAGGTCAATGACCCAAGGTCATTAGAATGTTTGGATGATGCATGGAGAGATTGTCTCGAGACTCGAGGCTCGGGGCTCAGCTGAAAAAAATTTTTTTAAACCGGAAGTGGGCGTGGCCAAATGACAACTCAAAACTTGCATTTCGAAAATTTCAAATTTTGTCTCGACCCAAATTTTGCTGGACCCAAATCTGTGGCCGAGTGAAAAAAAAATTTTCATAAACCGGAAGTGGTGAAAAGATAAGTGTCTCAAGGCAAGGGTTTTCCAAAAAATGTCACGTGATTCCAAAGCCCATTTTCACCCAAAACCCGCATCCCAATACACGTCAAACCTATCCATTGGCATGTGACGCATCCAAAGCAATGCGTCCATTGGTCTACAGTCCAATCCATCCATTGGCATGTGACGCTCGATGGCCATCCCATTCAGTCTCGAGAAAATTTTTGCTGGACCCAAATCTGCGACCGAGTGAAAAAAAAAAAAAAAAAAAAAAAAAAAAAAAAAAAAAAAAAAAAAAATTAACCGGAAGTGGGCGTGGCCAACAACTCAAAACTTGCATTTCGAAAATTTGAAATTTGTCTCGATCCAAATTTTGCTAGACCCCAGTCTGTGGCCTCGAGAAAATTTTTGCTCAACCCAAAATCTCCGGACGAGTGAAAAAAAATTTTTTTCAATTTTGTAGTTATAAAAAATATTCTAATTTTTAATTGAATAAAAAAATTCTTATTTGTAATTAAAAAATGATCAAACAGCTCTTCTACCCTAGTTAACAGTTTGCACATTCAAAAAAAACATCGTTTTTTCATAATACACACCTTCACCAACCCACAAAGCGTGGGAAATATCGTTTTAAACGATGAAATATAATAGATGAAAAAAATCCAACCCAAAAATCCAACCCTGCTCCAGGATGTCAGATCCAAGTGCCATGCATTCAGTCTCGAGAAAATTTTTGCTCAACCCAAAATCTCCGGACGAGTGAAAAAAATTTTTTTTTATAAACCGGAAGTGGTATGTGACGTAACGACAACGCTTGCCCATGACAACTCAAAACTTGCATTTCGAAAATTTCAAATTTCGGCTCGACCCAAATTTGCCTCAGCCCAAATCTCCAGGCGATTGAAAAAAATTTTTTTGCCTCGGCCCAAGTCGTCAGACGATTGAAAAAAAAAAAAAAAAAAAAAAAAAAAAAAAAAAAAAAAAAAAAAAAAAAGAATCTATTTATAGAACGGATCTATTTATAGAACTGGCTCAATTAGTCTTACCCGTTTTAGACCAAGGAATTTAGACCTTTTCAGAAAGGGCGTTTTTTACAAGTACAAGACCACTGAGGGGTGCTTTTAAGCAATTTCTCGATCGAGAGTTGCGTTTCGAGAATAATGTCAGTCACGTGAGCCCAGCTTACCGGAGCTTTGATAGCTTCGGCATGAGATGGTTGTCGAATATTGTGCGTGACTGGTTTAGGAAAGGCTACAACTTGACAGACGATTTGCGGATTCGCTTAGCCAGCGAAATTCGAAATTGTCTGTTCTCGTTACCTTTTGAAAGCTGGTATTACGCCCCACCCGAGCCTTGTCCGATTTGTTTGGAGGAAATGTTGGAAATGCCTCATCCAACTCGTTGCCAGCACGTGTTTCACGCACAGTGTCTGGACAATTGGTTGCGCACGCGTCCACACAGGACATGTCCCCTTTGCCGACACGAAATCTAACTCTGTGTCAAAAGCCATTTTTTTTTTAAAAAAATGGGACGAGTCCCCCTCATTGGGGACTCGTCCCATTTTTTTAAAATACACACAACGCCAACATTGGGCGTTTGGGTGCAGACCCCTTGAAAATGCATTGGACAGGGCTTTCTGGGGGGTCACCCATTTCACATACACAATGGACTGCTTCACGAGAGGGCAGTGAGAACGTTTCCAAACATGGTGTCACGACAAAAGAGCAGTGAGAATCGAGGCTTGAGACTATTTATTGTGTCGTTTTGCGTTTCCAATTTTATTTTGCAAGGGTCACGGTGCTCAGCTATTTTTTCGAGTGACTGCGTGTCGAGTAGGCGCAGAGCCGTGGAGAGCCGTCAAACCGAATCTGGGGTCTGGTTTGACGGCTCCCGCCATTGACGCCTTGTTAAAGACCTTTTTTCAGTGGACCCCCTGTGACAGGAGGAGGCAGACACGTTTCCAATGCAACCTTTGGAAGTGGGTTATCATAGAGTGAATCCCTGAGGGGTTCCTCCAGGTTATTCTAGGCAGACTCATCGATTTTTTGATACCTCACTCGATATATTTCGTTGGAAAGTCTTTGCGTAAAATCCAACTCTGCTCCATGGGGGGTCTCGTGGACCCAGGTGCTACCAAAATATTTTACTCGTCGAGACAAATTTTTTGATACCTCACATGATACCCTACATGATTTACTTTGCGAAAATGTTTTTCCAACTCTGCTCCATGGGGGGTCTCATGGACCCGGGTGCTACCAAAATATTTTACTCGTCGAGACAAATTTTTTGATACCTCACATGATACCCTACATGATATACTTTACAAAAACGTTTTTCCAACTCTGCTCCATGGGGGGTCTGATGGACCCGGGTGCTACCAAAATTTTTTACTCGTCGAGACGAATCTATAGATACCCCACACGATATGCTTTGCGAAAATTTTTTCCCAACTCTGCTCCAGGGGGGGTCTCTTGGCCCTCAAAATATTTTTCTCGTCGAGACGAATCTATTGATACCCCACATGATACCCTACATGATATACTTTGCGAAACTGTTTTTTCCAACTCTGCTCCATGGGGGGTCTGATGGACCCGGGTGCTACCAAAATATTTTACTCGTCGAGACGAATCTATTGATACCCCACATGATATGCTTTGCGAAAATTTTTTCCCAAGTCTGCTCCAGGGGGGGGTCTCATGGCCCTCAAAATATTTTTTTCGTCGAGACGAATCTATTGATACCCCACATGATATACTTTTCGAAAATTTTTTCCAACTCTTATCCATGGGGGGTCTGATGGACCCGGGTGCTACCAAAATTTTTTACTCGTCGAGACGAATCTATAGATACCCCACATGATATGCTTTGCGAAAATTTTTTCCCAACTCTGCTCCAGGGGGGGTCTCATGGCCCTCAAAATATTTCTTTCGTCGAGACGAATCTATTGATACCCCACATGATACCCTACATGATATACTTTGCGAAACTGTTTTTTGCAACTCTGCTCCATGGGGGGTCTGATGGACCCGGGTGCTACCAAAATATTTTTCTCATCGAGACGAATCTATTGATACCCCACATGATATGCTTTGTGAAAATTTTTTCCCAACTCTGCTCCAGGGGGGGTCTCATGGCCCTCAAAATATTTTTTTCGTCGAGACGAATCTATTGATACCCCACATGATATGCTTTTCGAAAATTTTTTCCAACTCTTATCCATGGGGGGTCTGATGGACCCGGGTGCGACCAAAATTTTTTTCTCGTCGAGACGAATCTATTGATACCTCACATGATATACTTTGCTTGAATTTTTCAAATTGTACCATGGGGGGTCCATCCAACCCCGGGTGCTACCAAAATATTTTTCTCATCGAGACGAATCTATTGATACCCCACACGATATATTTTGCTTGAATTTTTCAAATTGTACCATGGGGGGTCCATCCGACCCCGGGGGCCAGCAAAATTTTCAGCTCATCGAGACAAATCTATTGATACCCCACACGATATACTTTGCTTGAATTTTAAATAATGTCCCATGGGGGTCCGATGGACCCGGGAGCATTCAAATTATAGATTGACTATCAATCTCTTATATAATCTAAAGTCGCTTCTGATTGGTTCAAACTTTTCAAAATTGGGTTTAAAAGGAGCTCCTTCAGCTTTGGAAATCAGTCGCAGCCGCGACTCCACCTTGAGAAGATTTGCCTGAAAAATTTACAAGTCTGAACTAGATGAACGACTGGCCGACGATTGCCGTCTGCCTTGCCGAAGCTCTCTCTGATATTTGCCGGAACGATCTGCAGCCTTTGCCGTCGACCAGGAGCAATTGAAGACACGTCTTGACTCGAGGAAGAACTTTTGAATAATGATATTGATGACAAAATACTTCTTGAACTTTCAAATCCTGAATGAGGAGTGAAGAGACTGGGTACTCGCTGGCTAGTTAAAGCCCAATCTCAAAAAAAAAAAAAAAAAAAAAAAAAAAAAAAAAAAAAAAAAAAAAAAAAAAAAAAAAAAAAATTTTTTTTTTTTTTTTTTTTTTTTTTTTTTTTTTTTTTTTTTTTTTTTTTTTTTGAGATTGGGCTTTAAAAGCGCTGGTGAGATCTGGGATCTTCACTGTATTGGCAAGCAGTCACCAGGCCTGGAGAGCCTCTACAGTCATCTCGTTACGATGGATGAATCTACAGCTGAATAGGATTGTGCGCAGGGACCGCTGCCGCTGCTACTCTCTATCTTATACCTTTTGCATGTGTGTGCTCCTTTTCAACATTATCTGCGACTAGCCTGGCCAACTGGAAGCGGATAATGTCTTTCTCTTTGCATGTCTCTTTGCTTGCTGCGCAAATTGAGTTTTCGGATGAAACAATCCTATTCAGCTGTGGACGTCTGTCGTAACGAGATTAGCTTTTTTTTCAGGTCCGGACCCGATGGAATGTTCCAGCCATGAGATGACAGAAGAAGCGTTGCCTTAAAGAATTCGAGAGAAATTGGAGATAATCGAGAGAAATAGCTGAATTAAAAAAAATCGAGAGAAATTGGAGTAAATCGAGAGAAATAGCTGAATTAAAAAAAAATCGAGAGAAATAGCTGAATTAAAAAAAATCGAGAGAAATAGCTGAATTAAAAACTCTAATGTTTCATTAGAGAGGGAGACTCTGCGGTCCAGCGGAGAGAGGGAGGATGGTGACATCACGACGATGTCATCGAGAAGAGCATGTTCCCGTAGGGGCTTCGGCCCAACGAGAAAACCCGTAGTCGCTACGGCGGCTATGATGCACATATTGCAGGTCGGAGTTGCATTAGCAATACCGAGGTAGCGTTTCCGTAGGGGTTTCGGCCCAACGAGAGAACCCGTAGTCGCTACGGCGGCTATGATGCACATATTGCAGGTCGGAGTTGCTTTGGCAATACCGAGGTAGCGTTTCCGTAGTGGCTTCGGCAGCTATGAGGAGAGCTTATTTTTTTCAGGTCCAGACCAGCAGGTAAGTATTTTTTTTTCAGGTGGAGACGACCCGATGGAATGTTCCAGCCATGAGATGACAGAAGAAGCGTTGCCTTAAAGAATTCGAGAGAAATTGGAGATAATCGAGAGAAATAGCTGAATTAAAAAAATCGAGAGAAATAGCTGAATTAAAAAAAAATCGAGAGAAATAGCTGAATTAAAAAAAATCGAGAGAAATAGCTGAATTAAAAAAAAATCGAGAGAAATAGCTGAATTAAAAACTCTAATGTTTCATTAGAGAGGGAGACTCTGCGGTCCAGCGGAGAGAGGGAGGATGGTGACATCACGACGATGTCATCGAGAAGAGCATGTTCCCGTAGGGGCTTCGGCCCAACGAGAGAACCCGTAGTCGCTACGGCGGCTATGATGCACATATTGCAGGTCGGAGTTGCTTTGGCAATACCGAGGTAGCGTTTCCGTAGGGGTTTTGCACCCCCCTATGAGATATTTTTTTGGAGCTTATGTGTTGATCATGACCCTATCCATGGATAGAATGTTTAAGATTTAGATTAGATTTAGATTAGATTTAGATTTAGATTTAGTTTTAGTTTTAGATTTAGTTTTAGATTTAGGTTTAGATTTAGTTTTAGATTTAGAATTAGATTTAGTTTTAGATTTAGTTTTAGAATTAGTTTTAGAATTAGTTTTAAGTTGGATGATGGTACCTCATCCCTCTCACTAGTGTGGATCTAGTGAATTTTTTTGCCGTTTGGATGACCTTGAAAATGGACTTTGAAAATTTTGCGTTGTTTAGAATTAGTTTTAGATTTACAATTAGTTTTAAGTTGGATGATGGTACCCCCCATCATCCCCTCACTAGTGTGGATCTAGTGAATTTTTTTTGCCACTTGGATGACCTTGAAAATAGACTTTGAAAAATCTAAACACAACTTTAAAAAATTTTTTTAGCTTCAAAAAAAAAAAAAAAAAAAAAAAAAAAAAAAAAAAAAAAAAAAAAAAAAAAAAAAAAAAAAAAAAAATTTTTTTTTTTTTTTTTTTTTTTTTTTTTTTTTTTTTTTTTTTTTTTTTGAAGCTGCTATTTAAAACCATGCGTAGAGTCTTGAGAATCTCAGTTCATCAGAATTTTTTGGAGCTGTCAAAACTTGCAAATTTCTTGGAGCTGTCACACCTTGCCAATTTCTTGGAACCAGCCTCTTTAAAAGTCGCTTGTGAATGGTTCAAATTTTTGAGCAGCGAGTATAAAAGGCGCTCACACACAGTTGAAAATCACTCGTTGCTGCTCCAGCATCCGGAGATAAAGTCTGAAAAAACTCTTAGCTTGACTTGATCACAACCCAAAGACCTGTGGAAATTGGACGACTGAATAGCATCATGGCCAGCAATCATCCATACATTTCAACTGATGAGGACAATAGTGAATTTACAGCCACATTGGCTCGAGTGCAAGCCAATGCTCGTGACCAAAATGAAGAGGACACTGAAATTATTTCACTATTCTCGCCACCCATGACTCCTACTCCTGTGGATCCACCCATTTCGACAAAGTCTACGGAGAGGATACACGATTCCAGCCAACATGGCACGTGGCGAAGAATGTCTGAGCGTCCAAGAAATTCAAACTCTGATGCCTCTGGCTGGAAGCGTCCCAGAGATTTCTATACGCCTCGTCATCGTCCGACAAAGTTCTCATGCACACCTCGTAGATTGGATTTTTCTAGACAGTCTGCCTTCCAACGCTATCCTTCGAGATGGAGGGAGACGCCTCGTGCTCAGCCACCACCCAAATACTACCGTTACCAACACAGAAATGCGTTTGCAGTCCTGTGCTTGCGCTCTGATGGATTTACAATCACCAATGGTTATGTGTGCAAGTCGGGCGACGGATCCATTCCGAAGCAGGAGCTCTTTGATAAACTGTCGAGCCTAAACGCAACGACCCTCGTCTTACCAGACGACACGACACGGAAATTATGGAGCGACATCCTGAGCAGGTGGCCGAAATATCATCCAGCCCATGATATAAAGATTGTGACTCTGGATACTTTGCCTGAGCCGCCCATCGGACGATGCGAGTCTTGTGGTCGAGAAGAGTGTCACCGTTGGATTGCAGTAGTGGGTGGTATTTCACGCTACCTGAATATGTACTTTAAACCAATATATCATTGATGCTGTAAATCATTTTGAATAGATTAATAAAAAAGGTTTTATTGAACAATGTCTCATCCTTTCGAATAATGTAAAAAAAAAAAAAAAAAAAAAAAAAAAAAAAAAAAAAAAAAAAAAAAAAAAAAAAAAAAAAAAAAATTTTTTTTTTTTTTTTTTTTTTTTTTTTTTTTTTTTTTTTTTATAGTATTAAAGAGCCAGTATCGAGGCTTTACGATCTTAACTCATCTCGATTTCTTGGAGCAAACATTTCTTTTTTCTGCATTGTCTTTAAGAATGGAGATGAGGATGAATGTGGATGAGGATGAATGTCCAATCTGTTGTACTTCTTTTAAATTGCTAAAACCAATTTATGAAACTCCCTGCAAACACTTGTTCCACAGGCCATGTCTCGATCTATGGTTGAAGGTCCGTGTACGTCAGACTTGCCCCGTGTGCCGCAAAAAAATATCGAGAGATTTGTGTGAAACAACTTACTACCACAGAAAAACATTTAATATGCCTACGCAATGTCAAATTGATTTTTACGACACTGAGCTGTATAATGCGAAATTTGAATTCAGACGATGCTTTTCAAAAATTGAACACTGCCTGGAGAGTGTGAAACCATTGCTTCAGGAAGACGAATCCCTATTTCGATCGATTTGTGGACTAGGCGAACAGTTCTATGAATCGTCCGGTTGGGCGCTTTACAACCTTCTTGATATTGTAACACTACTCGGAAATCTAACAAGTAAATACAGGAGTGATGGAATAAACATGCAAAGCCAACGTCCAGACGAACGTGACAAAATCGACTTTTATCGAAATTGCATACCTCCTAAGCGAAAAATCTTCAGAGACGTCGTTTTAAAACTCCAACTTGATATTGAGAAAGTGCTAACATTGAGTGAGGAGAGCAACGTCCTCCATCGCGAGATAAAAGACGATTTTAAACGGTTTACAGAATCATACGCGTTGGCAAACGAGAGTCTGCACCGAATTGAAGGAGCCATGGAGGCCCTCAAGAATGAGAAGTTGCAAATGTTGCAGGATGAAAAAATTTGAAAACTCTCTGATTTGAAAACTCTCTAGACTCTCTGATTTGAAAACTCTCTAAACTCTCTGATTTAAAAACTCTCTGAAATTCTAAATTACATTGTAAAAAAAAAAAAAAAAAAAAAAAAAAAAAAAAAAAAAAAAAAAAAAAAAATTTTTTTTTTTTTTTTTTTTTTTTTTTTTTTTTTACGACAGTCTTATAAATGCAAGTCGGTAGGTCCTCACATCACATTAAACTTGTAACGATTTGATTCTGATCCACGAGTCCTGTTAAGCCTTTAACAATGTGGTTCAAGTTGCATTTGGATTCCAGCGATTCTCTTTCTCTATCTGGAGTTGTGGGAAAGGATGGATGTATCTATTGGCGTCTGGTCGAAGTGGGTGTACTATGTAAAATGAATAGACCCTATAGATTGCACAAAATCCGATGCATTGTACGTAATATTGTTAAGGGTGAAGACGTTTTACCCGAGGTATCTTTATACCATTCTATTCTAAAGAGATGCAAGTTGGTTAATACAGACACTGTGATTATCATTTTGAAATGGTGGAAGCGAGAGATGCTTGACAAGTTTTTGTTCGCGATACAGGAAGCCAAATTTAAAACAACGCTACAAATCACAAAGGGTTGTAAATTTTTCAAGAGTTGTATTGCAATGTATCCCAGTCCTGAGGGTGCTGCATTCTACGAATGGATCGAATCGTTTATTCAACATGTGCAACGGGAAAAAATCATCCTTAAAGATATTAATGTTCCTTCGACTAGTACTGCGAATGTCGCCAATCAAGTTTTGAATGAAGACTCGATCATTACGGAGCCAGAGGATACGCAAGATTCGGCGTTAGCAATTTCACCGTTTGCTGATGAAATGACATCCAATACCAATGACGTACCTCACACTGCTGATGAAATACCTCCGTTGGAAGTGTATGAAATGCCTCAGACTGAGAACGAAATGCCTCGAGTGGCTGCGTATGAAACGGTATCCCATGCACCTGAAATACCTCAAAGGGTGGATCAATCTTTTCCAAACAAACCCGAGTCTGAAAATGATGCTGGTTCAAGTGATCAATCGGTTGTCGAGGTGGATAAAGCATTGTTTAACCGACTTCGTCTGTTGCTTTCAACCAACACAAACCTGGAATTTCAAAAGAATCATTTGGAGCAAGGACTTTTACAGATGAACGAGAGATTGAAAATGTTAAACGTTGAAATTTTGAGAGTTGTAGGACTCTTGACAAAAGCGCCTGATGCATAAAATTAATTAGCTCCTAAAACCAATAGCGTAAAAAAAAAAAAAAAAAAAAAAAAAAAAAAAAAAAAAAAAAAAAAAAATTTTTTTTTTTTTTTTTTTTTTTTTTTTTTTTTTTTTTTTTTTTTTTTTTTTTTTTTTTTTTTTTTTGATTCTGTTATTTAAGTCGAGGTGTGCCTATATAGAAAGATCAATTCAGATCTGCCTGTATAGAAAGATGAATTCGTCCCTGATTGAAAGCTCTGCAACCATGTGGATAAGATTGTATAAGGATCACTCTTCACCTCCCATGTCATGTGTTGTGGGAAAGGATGGAATTCTTTATTGGCGAGTGGTAGATGTTGGTTTTCTGTGTCAAATGAGCAAACCCTACGATTTGCAAAGGTCTAGTTACGTCATCACCAGATCTGTGATGGGTGCAGACATTTTATCAGAAGGATTAGCCCAACATTCTGTTAGTAGTAGATGTAGACTAATCAATACTTCAACGGCATTGGAGATTATAAAATCGAAAAGTTCAACAATGTATGACTATTTTTTATACATCTTAAAGATTGAAAAATTTAATGTGACCTACGAACACGTGAAATTTGGTAAATTGTACAGTGATTGTCATGTGCTGAAACCTCATCCCACCGGCGTAACATTTGAAAGTTGGTTAGAACAGTTTATAGAGAGTGCACGTGATAATAGAATGATAATGGACGACTCTGGAGAGATGAATATACCTTCCAATAGTGGCATGGAATCTGAGAATCAAGTTTGGAAAGATGATTTGAATGATGGCTCACAACTTGTGAGGCCTGAAAATTCTCGAGACGTGATTCGAGCAAACCCAATTGTTGGTGAGGAAAGGAGTCTAGCAACTGCTGCTGAGGAAAGGACTCTAGCGACGGCGGCGGATGAAATGTCACGAGAGGCTCAAACACCTAAAGTGATTCTTACCATCGATGAAACAACTCAAACGACAGACGAAATGTCTCAAACTGTTGACAAGGACCCGGTGGAGGAAAACTTTTTTAAGCAGCTCCAACAGTTGTACAAGGAATACAATACATTGAAACAACAAAAGCAATTTGTTGAGCAAGCACTTCAAAGCGTCAATGTTGGAAAACAGAATGTAGACACTGACATTTTCGAAACTCTAAAAAAATTTGTTGAAAGCAACCAACCATAGTTAAATATAACATGTGTTCTTAAGCTACGTCAAAAAAAAAAAAAAAAAAAAAAAAAAAAAAAAAAAAAAAAAAAAAAAATTTTTTTTTTTTTTTTTTTTTTTTTTTTTTTTTTTTTTTTTTTTTAAAGCTAGTATAAAGCAAGTGTCGAATCTTGATTTTAAATTGTTCAAGATTTGTGACCATGGCCAACTTTAACACAGACTACTACATTAACGTTGTATTTGCAACCCAATGGGAATACTATAATGACGGAGATTTTTTACCAACAAAGATTCCTTGGGAAATTACCTTTAGCAACAAACTCAATCCCAAAGAAACATTTGTCATGATTCCATCTCCTCAATCCGTCAAGACTATGGGTTTGGTTTACCTATATGATTCTGATGAATCGTTTGCTCCAAGATATTACGAGAATGTGGAATATGTTCAAGTTAATTTGGGTCAAATACACTCGTTTCTGACCCAGCTGGCCGCTAGAAAAATATCTGAAACAGATTCATGGATCGCTAAAATTTTGCATTCTTGGGATTTACCATCTAAAACCATCGGGGTTATACACGAGGATACCTTTATGTTTTTAAAAAAATACTTTTCAAACGTTGTGCTTCTACCCAATCCTGATGAACCGGAAAATTTTAGTGTAGATGATTGCGACGTGCCAAGTGAATTCGGAGACGCGAAATTTGTAGAAAATCTTATGGAGCTTCTGGAGAAACAGGAGACACCCAAAGCAAAACCACCCGCTTTGGCACGAATTGGAAGAAGAAAAACTCGAAACGGATCGATTCGAAAAAGTAAACGACTGTTGAAATTGAAACAAAAGTTGAGCCGTTGTTCAATAGTGTAAAAAAAAAAAAAAAAAAAAAAAAAAAAAAAAAAAAAAAAAAAAAAAAATTTTTTTTTTTTTTTTTTTTTTTTTTTTTTTTTTTTTTTTTTCGTATGAATGTATATAACGTTGCCTATCAACCATGATAAAGTCAGTTCTTCAAGAAATCATCTACTGAGTCAAATGCCAAATCTAACCCAGCTTGTTAAACAGTTTCAAAATCTATGAGACATTTCAATGGTTCGAAATCATCTATAGGATCAAGCTTGTTGAGTCATTGCACAACTCTTACCAAGAAATTTCTACCCAAAACAATTCAAGATAGATTGCGCCAAGCTTGATTCCCGTGTGCGAAAAACCTTTTGGAAGCAAAACACCCCCTGACGTCATCTGTTAAATAGACTCGCCCACTAAACGGATGCACATCCTGCTTTTCGGCTATAAAAGCAGAGGCACCGCGAGAGAAACTTCACTTTCGACTCAAGAGATCGAAAAGCCTTTCAACTCGTGTCAAACCATGGATGTGTTTCCGAATACCCTGAGCTCTTCACTCCGTTCTCTTAGCCTGGAGGATAACTTGGATGCTTTTGAACATGCTGCCAAGATGGGACGAGTCACCGCATTCATAGCATTTCAGGAGCAAGAGAATTATAGAATGTTTTACTCGATACTTGAATTAAAGTGGATAGAGAAAAAAAAAGCAATTCAAAATTTCCTGCGGTGTGTGTCGGAGGCGCGGCACTGTTCGCCGAGTAAGCCGCAATGGGACAAGGTAGTCCGTAAGCTGATCAAAAACCCAAACAGAAACAACTTGAAAAATTCAGACCAACGGCTGGGATTCAGAATGGACAATATGTTTATTGTAAAATTTGGATTTACGTTTGGATTTAGGACCGTGCAGAGTGGAACGAAGCACGTCTACCAGACCTCAGACGCACCCCTCCAACTGTACGTGCTCTCTAGTCGGGTCCAAAAGCCTTGGACGGTGCGAAAGAGCTTAAAGCCAACGGACCAGTTTAAATATGACCTCTTTGTGTTTCAGCCATGGAAACGCTATAGTATTCCAGAAAATGTCGAGTATGTGGTGATGACGGTACAGAAAACAATCTTCACCTTGGACATTGTCCAGAGAGACTGCCCGGTGCCGGAGGGATATGATTACAGAGACCACCGGGAATTTGAGCCCCAGCCTTACAAATTGCCGCCTCCCACACCCGTGCCCATGCCGGAGGAGGCACCTCCGGCAAAGAGATCTCGATTGGGTCCGCCAGCTGAAAAGACTCGAATAAATCCGCCGCCACCGCCTCCGGTGTTTCATCCCGAGCCAATGGAACCCTTAGCATTCATAGAGCCCATCAGTTGGCCACCTGCGCCAGAATTCACGATGCCTGGTCCACCTGCGCCAGAATTCACGATGGCTGGTCCACCTGCGCCAAAAGTCACGATGCCTGATCCACCAGTGCCAGAGCCTACGATGCCTGATCCACCAGCGCCAGAATTCCTGATGCCTGGACCATCTGAGCCAAAATTCACGATGCCTGATCCACCAGCGCCAGAATTCATGATGCCTGATCCATCTGAGCCAGTCCTTTTCGAGTCGCCTCCCTCCCTGGGGGCGAGTCAAACGGAGGAAGTGACTCTGTTGGAAGATTTCTTCCAACCAGACATGGAGGACACACTCTTTGAGCAAATGATGCTCAACTTAGAGGAAAAAAACGAAAAAAACGACTATAACAGCGTCATAAGGGAATTACAAGAAACTTGCGAGGTGTATGAATGGCCCACGACACGAGACATGCCCACGCTGGACAATCTAGTGCCTGCGATACATCCGACGTCAGAGACGTGCCAGGAAGACGATCCAGACGTGCCTCTGGATTTGACAACAAGCCGAAAGACTGGATCCTACAGCAATCGGTCAGCAATCAAGTTTATCGAGCCGTTAAACTTGAGCGTGCGTAATGTAACTGGTTGTTAAATGCTAAATGTAAAGAATAATTGAATGTAAACTTGAATCAATAAATGTGTTTTGTTTTTAAAATAGTGTTGTGTGATTTAAAAAAAAAAAAAAAAAAAAAAAAAAAAAAAAAAAAATACAACATTGAAATGTGTTGTATTTGACAGTTGAGGTCGTGAAATCTAATTCCGAGATGCAAAAAATTGAATTACGTTCCAGGTAATTTTTTTACTTTGGGCGATTATTGATTATACAATTTTAATTAAAGTTTGAGTCTTGAGAAATCTTGTTTAACTTTAGACAATATTATTTTAATTACAAAAAAAAAAAAAAAAAAAAAAAAAAAAAAAAAAAAAAAAAAAAAAAAAAAAAAAAAAAAAAAATTTTTTTTTTTTTTTTTTTTTTTTTTTTTTTTTTTTTTTTTTTTTTTTTTTTTTTTTTAAAGCTATATAAGTTCGAGTCTTTGCAAACATCAAAATCAAGTTCTACACATCCAAGGATTGTTCTACTTCTCCAGCCGGACCTTGCTCGACCATGGATGATATTCAAAACACTGTTGCAATTTTCGAACCAGAAAGTTTTACTAATGAGCAGCAGTATGCAACTTCTACATGGTTATTTTATAAGGAATTGACTCTTGCTCAAAACAACCCACATTTAACACATGAGACTCTGGTGATTCGTATTTTAAAAAGATTGGCAGAAGAAAATTTCAAATTGTCATGGACTGCAATACAAGAATCCATCAAACAGGGGCAATGTTTGATGGATGCTGAATTGCATAAAATGTTGCAAGATCTTTGGAAGCAGAGGAAAAAGACTCAGAATGCTGAAGACCAGCATTGCGTTGAACGAGTGCTGGGAAGAGATTATGTTAGATTAACGGATTTGTCAAGGATAGCAACCTGTTTCAATCGCTTCGTCAAGGACAAGAGGCAGTTGTGGATATTTTTTGCCGTCGACGGATTCTTGGGAGATGATTTAAAATCATATGTGGATGCCTTTAAATTTGGACCGGACGACATTAAAGGGAAGCATATAAGAGCAGTTCGGCAATTGTATCGAGATTTTGATGGCATTGCGAATCCCAAACATATGAAAGAGATTTTGGAGGGTGTATTCCAAGGAAAAGGAAGTATTTATTCAAACTTTTACTTGGAACAAATTGGAAAAGATCTCGTAGATGTCGCAAGCTGGCGGTTGGATTCACATGAAAAATGGAAAAAGAAAAATGGAGAAGGTGAACGAGGAGATTGCAGCAACAAGCAACCTGGCGATGGTGGAGAAAAGGGTCACCGCAAAAAAATTAAAGTTAAGCATGTCGAAGAAGAGGATGTAACAGAAGGTGAGAGAGGAGATTGCAGCAACAAGCGACCTGGCGATGGTGGAGAAAAAGGCCACCGCAAAAAAATTAAAGTTAAGCGTGTCGAAGAAGAGGATGTAACAGAAGGTGAGAGAGGAGATTGTAGCAACAAGCGACCTGGCGATGGTGGAGAAAAAGGCCACCGCAAAAAAATTAAAGTTAAGCGTGTCGAAGAAGATGATGCAACAACAGAAGATGATAAATAATTAAAAAAAAAAAAAAAAAAAAAAAAAAAAAAAAAAAAAAAAAAAAATATTTTTTTTTTTTTTTTTTTTTTTTTTTTTTTTTTTTTTTTTTTTTTTTTTTTTTAAGGCTGGTTTAAAAGTTCGCCACGAGTGAATGTTTAACACTTGTTTGAAAGCAAGAGCAAAACCAGCCATTCCTATATTCTCAAGTATCAATATGAAAAGCAAATTAACCACGTCTTATGGACTTGTCGTAAAGACATCAACCGACAAAATTGTTCTTTTGCGCCGAAAAGTTCCATACTGTGTACAGGATTTTTATCATTACCTACATAAAAAGAAGATACCGTACGAGAGTAATCAAAAAATTGTACACGAATGGTTTGAAAAGAAAATTCTTGTAAATTTGCCGCAACATGATGTTATAGATTATCAACGCTATAAAAATGACGAGATATTTGAGGACGTGTATGATTTTCCTCATGGTCAACTCCCATATTCAGTCAAAAGACACGAAAAGATAAACACTATCAGTTTATTTAGAGCCGCCTATCGAGAGTTTGAAGAAGAAACTGGATTTCATTTTGATATTCCAAAATCTGAAATTGAAAATCTTCCAATGGTACATTTAACATTTAGAGGATTGAATGGCGTTGTGTATGAGCAACATTATTTCTTGATAGAAAATGTGAAGCATTTGAAGAGACACTCCTATTTTAATTCATTTACATCATCCTATGCTGCTGATAAACAAATAAAATCTTGGACTGATGATCGCCTCATATATCATGGTCAAGTGGTGTCCATGAATAAGGCATTTAAGCAGTTGATGAAACAACAAGACATTAAATCAGATTTAAAACAATTGTTGTGTTTGAAAAGTCTGGACATGCAAAATATTCTGAATGAATTGCAAGTGGATCGTGAGAAAAATAATCGTAAAGCGTTTGATTCAATAGAGATTCAAACAACACTGTAAAAAAAAAAAAAAAAAAAAAAAAAAAAAAAAAAAAAAAAATTTTTTTTTTTTTTTTTTTTTTTTTTTTTTTTTTTTTTTTTTTTTTTTACAGTGTTGTATTTAAGCTGAACGATCAAGCTAACGAAACATTTCCATTTAAAAATGTTTGACTTGCTGCGAGCCAAGGAGATTGTCGCTGATCACTATTATAGCACATTGCGATACATTGAATCTGACAGGTTGGCGGCATTCATTGATCGTTGGTTGAATCTACTCGAAATGTATTCTCAAGAAAAGGATTTTGTTTCATTCGATCCCAAAATTCCAATATTGAATCGTTTAGTTTCCAAAGCTGTCGGTGTGCTCATTGTGCCCTTCCCCAATACCATGAAAGGCTCCATGAAAGGCGTCAGTGTCTTCCCCATGTATCCTTTTCGGATTTGTAAAAAACATGGGACGGTATGCAGTCGAGATGGTTTGGATGTGCTCATCATGTATTTGGAAATGACTGGAATTGAGCGAATTGGATTTCTAAAGATGAGTTATACAGACAAAATCATTTCCACGCTCCAAGAAAAATGTTCAAATTTGAAAATTTATGGTTCCAGTTCCTTTGGCGCGTTCAAGTTGGTGTGTGCCCAAATGGCTAAGCTGTCGACGTAATGTAATTTAAAATGTCGACCAAGTTTTTCTTTTCCAATGGATACGATATGACAACGGGTGCTTCCTTCATCCAATCTAGTAAATAACGATAGTGAAAAATGTCATATTTTCGATGATTATCCAAACGAATAGCCGGGATATACGTTTCCAATGATTCCGTGGGCTCGTACGAAAACACACCATTT
The DNA here is from genome assembly GCF_982258835.1 of Parasteatoda tepidariorum. Classification (NCBI taxonomy): domain Eukaryota; kingdom Metazoa; phylum Arthropoda; class Arachnida; order Araneae; family Theridiidae; genus Parasteatoda; species Parasteatoda tepidariorum. Next base: position 41,428,190 of record NC_141765.1, read on the forward strand.
TTGTCGATCAACACGTACCAGTTTTGTGGGAATATGCGTACGACCCTAAATTCGTTCCACGAATACACGAGGGCATAATGATTGTGATGCGGTCGACCCGGAATCGGATCTAAATGGAACAATAATAACAATAGACAAAGAATGGTAAAGAGAAAATACATCTTGTTCTTGATTTTGATCGTGACCATCATCAATTTGTTTTACAAACCATTTTTGAACGAGTCTCCTGTGGCCCATTTATTGCAAGGTCCGTGGATATCCACCGTCAACGCGTTCGCCTGTCCTTTATACGGTTTCAAATGTCCCACGGACGAAGCCTGTGACTGTCATCAAATCTGCGGAAATGGAGAGTATGTCTCCTTTCAGGTGATGGAGGGGGAATCCATATATTTAATGGATCAGAAACTGGTACCGGGAACGTATTGCTTACCCAAAGGAGTGGGTGACTGCAATCAAACAACATCGCATCACGTATTCTCGTCATCTGGCTGGACCTGTATTCCGAGAAACAAATCCATTTTTCAAAATCCGTGTTACAGTGATGATGCTCGAGACAACAGTAAAAATGTGCTGTGGGACCATTTAAAAAACAAACCAGCAGAAAATATTGAAAATGCATACGAAACTTTGTCTGATGGAAAAACGTTACGTTTCCGATGCAAATGTGATTCTCCCGACGCCCGTGGGCACGCGATGGTAAACACTTTACCTTTTACGTGTTCAGTTGATTATTGCATTCAAGACATTCCAAATCCTTTACCCATGATGAAGTTTATCGGTAACAAATGCGAGTGCGGACCTTATTTACACGAAAAAGATGAAACATCTCGTTGTGTGGTGGAACGCTCGCGGGTGGAGCAAAACGTTTTTACCGGACGCGTGAATTGCATGACAAACTTTAGTTGGAAAAAGAAACCCATTTTTTGTCCATTTGATGAAGAGGCGTTGAGTTTTCGCGTACCTGTGAAATCTGGAAATTCTCCTCTAGATTTTGTGTCAATGGCCATTCAATAGACAAGGATAATTAAAGAACATGTCTTGTAAGCGTACCCAGCCTAGCGAGTATTACGATTTAAAAATGTTGAAAGCGCAAAACTTGCGTTTGGATCGCCTCGTAGATTCCGTTGCCGTGAGAAACGAGTATCGCATCAGCAAATTCAAAATCAAAAGCCACGTTTTAAAAGACTTTTACACAGTACCGAGAGAGTTGGTACGAGAGTTTAAACCAGAAGCCATTGCTCACGTAAAAAATATACAAACGGGACTGGTGGACTATGGTTTTCTATACAATATTATTGATGATCGCGATCGGTGCTCCCATGCAGTGTATATTAAATACAATGATTTTTCATTAATAGAGAAGAATGCATTGCCCGAAATTGAAGAGATTGCCAAGGAATTTTATCCAAAGGAAACGGATCACTTTGATGCCACGTGCTTGTATCTGCTGATATTTTATGCGTTGTTGGTCAATCGTCATGCCAACTGGCTCACAATTGATTATGTAACAAACTGCAACATGAATCACCAATATGCTGCTCATATGGATTGGTTAAACTACAACAAGACTCAATGCTCAGCGTGAAAAAAAAAAAAAAAAAAAAAAAAAAAAAAAAAAAAAAAATTTTTTTTTTTTTTTTTTTTTTTTTTTTTTTTTTTTTTTTTACATTGTAGTTTAAAGCCAGGCGTTGAGTTTTGATAATCTCAGTCTCGTCAGAATTTCTTGGAGCCATCAACTCGCAACTTTAGAATTTATTGAATATATGACGTGTCACAAGCTCGATACAACTCAATAATACATAAAGCATAATTCTGTTAATATGCTATACACCATTCTACCTGGAGAATGCTTCATTTGCAGTGACCGAATATGTCTGCTGGATTATAACGTGAGCACTTGGAAGTGTTGTCGACATACGGTTCACCAAAGGTGTTATGATTTGTGGAATGTTATGTATAAGACATGTCCGCACTGCAAACCGGCCAATTCTTCAAATAATAGATTGATTCATCTCCGGAATGAACGCTTTCATGGACAAAAAATTAGTGCTTTTGAAATGATACGGGACTTGAGTCTAGATTCCATCGAAGTACAAAGAATAATTGATAAGGACTTGGTAAACAGGAGGATTTTAAATTGGATGCCTTCATTTGTTCGGTCGTACTTACTAGAAGCATACACCCAACGCTACTGGCATGATTTTTCAGAAAATTTTGAAACAATTTCTAAAAATTGGGATTCGAATATATGGGAATACAATTCTTCACTCGAGATGGACATGTTGGTCAAAAATTTGAAAACAAATTAAACACATTTTTCATAAGACTTGCAAAATTGTGTCAATAAATTCTTGTTAAAAAAAAAAAAAAAAAAAAAAAAAAAAAAAAAAAAAAAAAAAAAAAGTATGAAGCAATAATATAAATAATCTCATAGCATATAAATAATCTCATCGCATTGGAATTTTTTGAAGCTCTGACAACTTGATGAAGAATGATATCGACTGATGATGAAGACGATTGGATGGATGAAGACAATTTCGATAACAGATGGTCTTACTCCGACGATTGGATGAATGAAGACGATTTCGATAACAGTTGGTCTTCCTCCTCCGACGAAGACGACTCGGTTGAATTAGATTACGAACGTTCTCCTTCTGGAGACGAAAACGACTTGGACCTCGTGATCTTACCTCTGCCTACCAGACTCTTTCCCGCTAGGCAATTTACATCACATCCGATGCCATCACCCACGGCGAGCATTTTTCTAGCAATTAAAGCTGTAATAATGTATAAAGTAACGGAAAGCTACAAGAACAGATGTGAGTATCGGAGTTACACGCGAAGCTACTGGAATATTTTTTTTGAAAACTTGAGAACAATTTCTAAAGGTTTGGTTTCGATTATTTGGAAATGTAATTCTTTAATTGAGATTAAAAACACGTTGGTCGAAAATTTGAAAAAGGATTGTTCAATTTGCTTAGATACCATTAAACCATATGAGGTTGTAAATGAAACTGGATGCAAACACATCTTTCATAAGACTTGCTTACAAAAATGGATGTTGATAAAAAACTCTTGTCCATTTTGCCGAAGGAGATTAAAAACAAAACACATTTAAAAAAAAAAAAAAAAAAAAAAAAAAAAAAAAAAAAAATTTTTTTTTTTTTTTTTTTTTTTTTTTTTTTTTTTTTTTTTTTTTTTTTTTTTACAATGTAGTATTAAGCCAAACACTAAAACTATATAATCTCATCGCATTGGAATTTTTTGAAGCTCTGACAACTTGCTCTTTTTGCTTGATAATTTTAATGAAGAAAATCTGTGTCTGACGATTTGGATTACGGATGGTCCTCTGACAAATTGACTTGGTTGAATTGGATCTCGTGATATTTACCTCGGCATCATCTACCACACTCATTCCATTGGGTCTTCTCTTGTGGTAATCCGTATCACGTCCAATGCCATTATCCGCAACAAACATGTTTCAAGCAATGAAAAGAGTATTAAAATGTAAAACTAGGAAAAGTAACAGGTGCACATGTAACTATCAGAGTTACACCCAAAGCTACTGGTTTGATTTTTTTAAAAGCTTTGGAACAATTTCTAAAGATTGGGATTCGAATATGTGGAAATACAATTCTTCACTTGAGAAGAAAGACATGGCGGTCGAAAATTTGAAAACTGATTGTTCAATTTGTTTGGCTACCTATAAACCACATGACGTTGCAAATAAGACTGGATGCAATCACATTTTCCATAAGGCTTGTTTATACAATTGGATGCTGATAAATAATTTTTGTCCAATTTGCCGAAAAAGTTTGCAATCACCATACCTTTGAAAAAAAAAAAAAAAAAAAAAAAAAAAAAAAAAAAAAAAAAAAATTTTTTTTTTTTTTTTTTTTTTTTTTTTTTGACGTTGTAGTTTAAAGCTATACGTTTAGTCTTATGATCTCAGACTCGTCAGAATTTCTTGAAGCCCTCCAACTTGCAAGTTTAGAATTTCTGGGGCCTCGCAACTTTAGAATTTCTCGGAGCTCGCAACTTTAGAATTTCTTGGAACTCACAACTTTAGAATTTCTTGGAACTCACAACTTTAGAATTTCTTGGAACTCACAACTTTAGAATTTCATGGAGCTCGCAACTCTAGAATTTCATGAAGCTCGCAACTCTAGAATTTCATGAAGCTCGCAACTCTAGAATTTCATGGAGCTCGCAACTTTAGAATTTCTCGGAGCTCACTTACTCAAGTTCAAACGTCAATAGCTTTGCTAAAAAAAAAAAAAAAAAAAAAAAAAAAAAAAAAAAAAAAAAAAAAAAAAAAAAAATTTTTTTTTTTTTTTTTTTTTTTTTTTTTTTTTTTTTTTTTTTGACATTGTAGTCTTAAGCTATACGTTTAGTCTTATGATCTCAGACTCGTCAGAATTTCTTGAAGCCCTCCAACTTGCAAGTTTAGAATTTCTGGGGCCTCCCAACTTTAGAATTTCTCGGAGCTCGCAACTTTAGAATTTCTCGGAGCTCGCAACTTTAGAATTTCTTGGAACTCACAACTTTAGAATTTCTTGAAACTCACAACTTTAGAATTTCATGGAGCTCGCAACTCTAGAATTTCATGAAGCTCGCAACTCTAGAATTTCATGGAGCTCGCAACTCTAGAATTTCATGGAGCTCGCAACTTTAGAATTTCTCGGAGCTCACTTACTCAAGTTCAAACGTCAATAGCTTTGCTAAAAAAAAAAAAAAAAAAAAAAAAAAAAAAAAAAAAAAAAAAAAAAAAAAAAAAAAAAAATTTTTTTTTTTTTTTTTTTTTTTTTTTTTTTTTTTTTTTTTTTTTTTTTTTTTTTGTAATCACCTTTTAAATGCTAGAGGCTCGAGGCTTGCTCACGTCAAAGAATGCTGTACTCGATCCGCTGGGAGAAGGTGGTTTCCGTCTTTAACAAGAAAAGCTATGAACCTCACATTATTCAAGTCAAAACCACGTTTTTGGATGAGTCTGGACAAATTAACCAAGTCACTCGAAAATATGAGGAATGGATAGGTGTTTGTACAAACCACATTGACAAGGTGGTGGAATCCATTCGAGAAAATTTTCCAAATTGTCCCGTCCGACATGTTAGTTTGGGATCTACTCGCAAGATTTTACCCTATTTTGAATCGCGATTGCATTCTGGAAAACTGGATTCTCCCACCAAACCCTTTTACAAGGTGTTTGTCAAAAATGTTTCGGTGGCTGATGTGGGAAGGCTCTTGTCCAAGTACAAATTGAGTTATTACGAAAAAGATGATTGGTTGGTTCGGCTGTACATTGATCTTTGCTTCAAATACAATTCTACCGGATTTTTTTACAAATGGTACACCGTGTCTCATCAGTCTGAGTGGTTATTGGAATCGTTTCAGATGCATCCGGAACAAACACAGTCTCCCGATTGGACCATTGGAGCGTTTGATTTGGAAACGGTGCCGATGGACGGGACCGATCATATTCCAAACGGAATGGACCCATCGGACGAAATTGTCATGATTAGCTTGTACAAATGGAATAAGCGGGACGGTGTGCGCAAATGGCTATTGTATCGTTTGCCTTGTGAGATGGAGGGCCTTTCCATGGAAGACACAATCGCCTACACCTCCGAACGACACATGCTGAACGATTTTCACGTGTTTATTCAAGACTGTCACGTTTTAACGGGTTACAACATTACTGGATTTGACATTCCGTGTGTGTTTGCACGCTTGCTGTGGCTAAAAATGTACAAAATCTTGAAACTGTACACTTCCCAACTCGTGGGCACGACCACCGTAGCCACGTTTCAAAACAAGTTGGTGTTGGATTTGTATCAGTATTTTCTCGTCTTTTCAAAATACGATTTACCAGGATTGAAATTGGATGATGTGGCGCGAGCAAAGCTCGGTGAAACCAAAGTACCCATCCATTCAACGGGTCTTTGGTCTTGGTATACCCATCCCAATGTGACTCCTTCCCTCGTTCTCTCCAATCAGGCGGAGGAGTGTTTCAAAATTTTACAACCGCGTCGTTTGCTCCAGCATCAATTTGGAACGTTCAAAGACTATGTGCGTTATTGTTTAAAGGATTCCTTTCTAGTGTACAAGCTCTTTACCAAAGAAATGGTCTTGTCGTTTCTAGTGGAACGAGCCAATTTCACGGCTTGGGATGCCGGGCGTGCGTTGTACATGGGTAATTCAAGCTTTTTGTTGGAACTGTTCAAAACGTATGGCTCACGATTGGGCTATTTTTTCAACAGCAAGTTTATGAAGAGTCCCATCGATCCCAAAAAATACAATGCGTTGATGGTAACCAACGCCAAAACCTATCAGGGAGCGTTAAATTATTGCATTCCTCAAACGGCTTACGAGGACGTGGCCGAAATGGATTTTGTGAGCATGTACCCGAGTGCCCTTCTCAATTGCAATCTCTGTTACAGCACCTGCACCATTTTGACGAGAGAAGAATGGTTGGCCTCCCCCAACACCCAAACCATGTTGGCCATTCCGTACAAGATTCATGGAGACGAGGATTTTGAAAAAAATGTAAACGTCGAGCATTTTCGATATCCATCTTACGAGTCGGAATCGTTCGTCATGGTCATCAACCCCCACACCAAGGGTTTCCTGCCTTGTATCGTGAAGCATTTTATCAATTTACGCAAATCACACCAGCGCCAATACAAGGAGACCAAGGATATTTATCATCACAATGTCCAACTGTGCATCAAAATTTTGATAAATTCCCTCTACGGCATCATGGGCAACAAACAGTCGTGTCTGTCGTACTTGCCCATTGCCATGATTATCGTCACACTCGCACGCTATCAATTGCTGGGGTCGTATCACTACTGCAAGCGTTTGGGATATCGCGTGTGTTATGCCGACACCGATAGCTTGATGGTGGAAAAATGGCCACACGACCATTGCGAAAGCATCAATGCTTTTTTAAACTTGCCTCACGTGGAGCTCAAATATGAGAAACGCATTAAACGCTTGCTGGTCTTATCCAGAAAACGCTACATTTACGAATCGGTGCAGGGACAAGTGGTGGCCAAATGTTTTCAGAAACGGGTGAATGAACTCGTTGAATTCATGACAGCCTTGGTGTTGGAAAATGTGTGGAATTTCATCTACTCGACCCGTTCAACTCCTATGGCCATACAAGATGTGCCAGAAAATGCCGTATCCAACGCTTGGCTGGAGGAGGGTCTTTCCTTGGAAAGTCGTGGATGGTTACTGTGGGTCGAATTGATTCAAAAGGCTTGTTACAAATGCAGAGATCCGACGAAATACTCCATCATCAAGAAAACAAAACACGTGAGCGAGTACAAATCCCAAAATTGCGCCGCTTACCGCATGTTGGAAAGGTACCCAGAAAAGGCAAACGATTACATTGAATACACGTATTCTCGAGCAGATGTGAGCGAAAAGCATTGCCGATCGTTTATCATGGACGCGCGAGAATGTAAATGGGTGGATTATGCGCAAATGTTTATCAACACCAAAAAGACATTTTGCATTTTGTTAAACATGGCCTTTTGGAAAAGATCAAAGACGCCTATAGAAGAATGTGACATGGTCATGAATACATTGAAATGGAAACAATTGATGCATGCCGAATTGTTGTATTGGCACGCTCGAAAACAAAATATCGTCATGCTGGTGGAAAAGGGAATAAAATACACATTCAGTGTCAACAATCATGTGGTTGATAAAAAAGTGCGTATCACACGAAAATTGCAGCCGGACGAGTGGGATGATGGACCCACTACCAGCCACCCATCTAAAAACACATTACCCATCAAAAATAAAATTCTGGAGAAGAAACAATCTGCCACACTTTCAAAGAAAAGCAAATGTGAATCCAAACGTTCTGCCACACCCAAGAAAAAACGAGCACTGGAAGCATCTGCCACTCCCAAGGAAAAACGAAAATGTGAGAAATCTGAATCCACTGCTCCCAAGAAGAAAAAAAAAATATCCAATGGATTCGACAAAGGCCACTGTTAAACACGCAAATTCAGAATCGAGCAAAAAAGATAAATAAAGATGAATTCACATAGACAATGCCTCATTAATATCGAAAAGGAAAAAGCATGTCGGGCCAGAGATAGGGCCGAGACAAGCATGAGATATCTCAAATATTTTTTGTCAAACTTGCTTGCAAAATTTAACAAAGATGAAATACAATATATCGTTTTGAAAAGAGAAATTGATGTCGTTCACTCATTAACCATGGAGTTTCACAATTCCATGGTCAACACGGAAATGCATGTATTTAATCACCCAATTATAAATAACCAATTGCCAATTGACAAAGAAAAATAAGTTTTTCTCTATACACACATTATTGAAAAAAAAAAAAAAAAAAAAAAAAAAAAAAAAAAAAATTTTTTTTTTTTTTTTTTTTTTTTTTTTTTTTTTTTTTTTTTTTAAAATCTGTATCTAGTCATGCCTTGAAATGACTTGTCTTGAGATCTTGTTAGTTTTGATTAAACAAGATGAGTGAATTGATTGAAGACCACTTAGAATGTCAGATTAATGTGTACCGTGAAAGTATGTATCGTGACCGAAGACACCTCAGTAATGATGCAGTAAGCATTATGGATGATATTACACAGATTATAAATATGTTAGATCGGACTGATGTTCGTTTTAATATTTTGCAGAATCATCTGAAAAAATATAAAGAGTCATACACTGAGTTGAACAAAACTCTTGAAGCTATCGAAGTAGCATTGGCTCTACTCGAAGGAATTTCAAAATCATCCACTCCATGTGATGAAGTTGAACCGGCGAGAGATGACAGCGAACGAGAAAAAGAATAACTAGAAACAAGTTTAAAAAAAAAAAAAAAAAAAAAAAAAAAAAAAAAAAAAAAAAAAAAAAAAAAAAAAAAAATTTTTTTTTTTTTTTTTTTTTTTTTTTTTTTTTTTTTTTTTTTTTTTTTTTTTTGACGTTGTTGGTTAAAGTCAGACGTTGAGTCTTCATGATCTCAGTCTCGTCAGAATTTCTTGAAGCCCTCCAACTCGCAACTTTAGAATTTCTAGAGCCTCGCAACTTTAGAATTTCTGGGGCCTCGCAACTTTAGAATTTCTGGGGCCTCGCAACTTTAGAATCTCTCGGAGCTCACAACTTTAGAATTTCTTGGAGCTCACAACTTTAGATAATATTGGTCCAAGTTCAAACGTCAATAATTTCGTTAAAAAAAAAAAAAAAAAAAAAAAAAAAAAAAAAAAAAAAAAAAAAAAAAAAATTTTTTTTTTTTTTTTTTTTTTTTTTTTTTTTTTTTTTTTTTTTTTTTTTTTTTTTTGGACGTTGCAGGTTAAAGTCAGACGTTGAGTCTTGATGATCTCAGTCTTATCAGAATTTCTTGAAGCCCTCCAACTCGCAACTTTAGAATTTCTGGGGCCTCGCAACTTTAGATAATACTGGTCCAAGTTCAAACGTCAATAGCTTCGTTTAAAAAAAAAAAAAAAAAAAAAAAAAAAAAAAAAAAAAAAAAAATTTTTTTTTTTTTTTTTTTTTTTTTTTTTTTTTTTTTTTTTTTTTTTTTTTTTACGTTGTAGGTTAAGAGCAAGCGTTGAGTCTCGATGATCTCAGACTCGTCAGAATTTCTTAAAGCCCTCGACTTTAGAATCTCTTGAATCTTGGAACTCGCTACTTTAGAATTTGTTAAAGGCCTCAACTTTAGAATTTCTTGCAGCTCTCAAACACTCTGAAATCTATGGATGACCTCACCAAAGAATTGTTGGCCGACTTGCCGACCGAATACCCGCCCGATGATTCGACTGAAAATGAAATGTTTGAAGCGTTTGATTTTTATGATTGGATGACCACACTCGCTTCCACAGTTTTGACGGAAAAGAAAACACCACCCGTTGAGATACGTGAAAGCGCGTTTGCTCGTGTCCTAGGCTCTCGCCTCCCACCCTCGTCACATTCCACAAGCTTTGTTCACAAACTCTTTTCTGGACACTATTGGTTTGAAATGATTTTGGAAATGGATAAAATTAGAACGAGGAAGCCAAACACTCGTGTAAAATATCCCGAACCCCCTCTTTGTCTCTTACACGATATTCGACCTTTTAGACTTGGAAACACGGGGAAACGAGATTTGGTGGCGGGATCATTTTCATTGCGTTTCCCCACATGATACAACAAAAGCAAGTTTACAATGTGGGTGACAGCATTAGCGCTAGTCATTTTTTTACTGTATTTCTATTACATGGCGCAATCTGACTCCTTATCCGTTTCTAAACCCTCGACTCCATACGTCCCTTCCAAACCAACGTTTACTCAACAACTCGAGTTGAATGGATCCACATTTCAATACTCGACCCACTCTACTGTCGATTGGAAAGTAGATTTGCCCAATGAATTCAAAATACAAGACGAAACCATTACTTTGGGAGATGTTTGCCACGGTCAACCCAACGGTTTTCGCGTGTTGGCTACTGGAAAACCCTTGTACGAGTACTTAAAAAGGGATAAAACTCTCGAAAATAATGTGCAATTTGAATCCAATGCCACTACCACGTTACGAGACAAACGAGTTTTTTACTTTACGTGCCAAGGTTCCCAAATCGATAAACTGCACATGTGCCCTCCTGGTCACCTGTTTACCAACCAACAATGTGAACCCATCCAACCTTGCTCGGGTGAAAAGGATGGAAAACGTTTTGCCAATCCTTATGAGTTAAATTTGTATTATGAATGCGAAAAGGGAACGAGAGCGGCTAAAAAATGCCCTTCCGATGAAATTTTCATGCACGACAAATGTGTCAACACGTCTGATGCGTCCGTGTATTGCCAGTTTCACAAGGAACCCAAAATTTTAAATTCCAAAACGCTACTCGTCTGTCGAGACAATCAAATGACGTACGACACGTGTCCAGAGGGGTTTCGATATTTCGACACAGCCGTATGCGAGTCGGATGCCTGTTTCAATATACCAGATGGAACGCTCATCCCTCTCCCCGATCAGCAAAATGGACCTTTCACATTTTCGCCAGGATATAGAGTGTGCATGGGTGGTAAAGTGGAACGCGTTAACATGTGTTCTCCAAATTGGGACCCCTATTTATCCGAAGGGGATGATTTGACTCATTTACCACTCGTGTTTGATGGCAAGAAATGCTCCGTCCCTTCCTTTGGTAAAAACGTCCACTCTACCGATCCAGAAATTGTGGTGCCAGCCTATCACTTTTTAAAACACGTACCCAACTGGAAGTACTCATCTCAAATGGATCGCGTCACAGGTTACGAGTTCAAAGAGACGCGAAAACGAGTTCACTTGGATCCAGGGCAACGGATAAACAAACGTTTTAAGCGAGAATCGGCTTGTGACAACACTGTTCAAAAAGTACCCATGGGTGGACAACCCGACGCGTATTATGATTGTCAGACGGAAACAGTCCAAAAATGCCCTGCGAACCATTATTTCGATACCAAATTGTGTCAGCCACGCCGAGAAAATGTCTTTTCGTTCGAAGGACTCGATTTCTTTTCCTTTGATTCGTTGAGCATCAGTAATTGGATAAAGCCGTGGAACTACAAGCTCCCCACCAAAACTTGCGAGGCGTCTGAGACATATTTGGAAGCGTTTAACGTGTGCAGTCATCCAGAGTGCGCAAAATATCCGTTTCTTTCCCTCATACCCTCGTTTAAACTATCGCTCGAAGACGGTTCGCAGTGCCTGATGGAAAATGAAAGGTTGATTAAAAAGGAATCGCTCGAAAAACGTTTGTATTGGTCCCAGAGGCCCGTGGAGAAGACGTACGACGATCCATGCGAGCCCGGGAATCGACTCCGGTCTGGAAATTTCGTCTGGGACTCTACCATTTACATGACGTGCGATGAAAACGAACCCTTTTTGTTTTGCCCATCCTCCAGCACGACGGGCATTGAACTGATACAAGGGAAAAAATTTGCTTGTATGGCGCCGAGCATGAGTTTTACCATGCCAAGCTACTCTACGGCCTATTTTACAAAAAACCAGGTCAAAAGAATAGTGTGGGGAGATCCCACACCAATTGTCAAGATTGACGGTTTAGACGTCCGCATTCCAGAAGAAGGATACGAGATTGATGACAAAAAATACCCCCAGGGTTTTAATTTGCAAACGTTTCGAAATAAAGTCGTTATAGAATACCAATACCAACTCACTTATCCACCTGACGTGGTGTTGACGGAAGACTTGCAAGGTCGAGTGTCTAGATTTGGGGGTGGATTTTTAATGAAGAGAGGAGACTTTACAACGAGATCTTTGGGTTTTCCAACCTACACGTTGAATTATAAGGCGATTGACTTTGAAATGGAATGAGAAACAAGGATGGGTGACCGATCCATTATACACGGTGTATTGTTTTATACGACAGTTTATGTAAACTGTATATTGCTTTCTGTCGCTATTCTAACGGGGAGATGGATATTTTTACTATTGATATTGTTGACAATCGGTTTGACTGCTTACATGATGTACATGACGTCACACAATGATGAACACTTGAAATCGGTCGGAGTCTGGGTGGAGAATTTATTCTCCCAAGGAATGCAACGAGTAAAAGAAATGATACCAGCATAGTAAAAAAAAAAAAAAAAAAAAAAAAAAAAAAAAAAAAAAAAAAAAAAAAAAAAAAAATTTTTTTTTTTTTTTTTTTTTTTTTTTTTTTTTTTTTTTTTTTTTTTTTTTTGACGTTGCAGGTTAAAGTCAGACGTTGAGTCTTGATGAGTCTCTTATCAGAATTTCTTGAAGCCCTCCAACTCGCAACTTTAGAATTTCTGGGGCCTCGCAACTTTAGAATTTCTAGGGCCTCGCAACTTTAGAATTTCTGGGGCCTCGCAACTTTAGAATTTCTCGGAGCTCACAACTTTAAAATTTCTCGGAGCTCACAACTTTAGAATTTCTTGGAGCTCACAACTTTAGATAATACTGGTCCAAGTTCAAACGTCAATAGCTTCGTTAAAAAAAAAAAAAAAAAAAAAAAAAAAAAAAAAAAAAAAAAAAAAAAAAAAAATTTTTTTTTTTTTTTTTTTTTTTTTTTTTTTTTTTTTTTTTTTTTTTTTTGACGTTGCTTGTTAAAGTCAGACGTTGAGTCTTGATGGTCTCAGACTCGTCAGAATTTCTTGAAGCCCTCCAACTCGCAACTTTAGAATTTCTGGGGCCTCGCAACTTTAGAATTTCTAGGGCCTCGCAACTTTAGAATTTCTGGGGCCTCGCAACTTTAGAATTTCTCGGAGCTCACAACTTTAAAATTTCTCGGAGCTCACAACTTTAGAATTTCTTGGAGCTCACAACTTTAGATAATACTGGTCCAAGTTCAAACGTCAATAGCTTCGTTAAAAAAAAAAAAAAAAAAAAAAAAAAAAAAAAAAAAAAAATTTTTTTTTTTTTTTTTTTTTTTTTTTTTTTTTTTTTTTTTTTTTTTTTTTTTTTTGACGTTGCTGGTTAAAGTCAGACGTTGAGTCTTGATGGTCTCAGACTCGTCAGAATTTCTTGAAGCCCTCAACTCGCAACTGTAGAATTTTTTGGAACTCGCAACTGTAGAATTTTTTGGAACTCGCAACTGTAGAATTTCTTGGAACTCGCAACTGTAGAATTTCTTGGAATTAGTGACTGTAGAATTTCTTGGAATTAGCAACTTTTGAATTTGTTGAAGGTCTCAACACTATACTAGAGAAACAACCTATTGAAGCAAGTCATTCCATTCGCCATTTAAAATGGAATTGTTATTCTCTGATGAAACATCTAGTAAGTGGTTGAAAAGAAAACAGCGGCGTGATTGTTGCAAACAACCAGATTTCAACAATACCTTACGTCAAGATCGCGCTATAGATGAACCGCCGAGTTTATATCGCGTTTGTAAGAATTGCGGCTTTAGTATAAAAGTAAAAGCGTAAACATAACGATTAAAAAAAAAAAAAAAAAAAAAAAAAAAAAAAAAAAAAAAAAAAAAAAAAAAAAAAAAAAAAAAAAAAATTTTTTTTTTTTTTTTTTTTTTTTTTTTTTTTTTTTGAAGTTGTATATTTAAGCTCTGCTTTGAGTGTCGATGCTAAAACTATTGGATTGAAATAAAGGTTATACATGGATCCTTCATACACGTCTGAAGAAATTTTGCAAACGACATTTGCTGGGCTGGAAACATTTCTACAAAACACTTTGGATCCCAATTCATTTCAAGCTTTCCTTATTCAAAAGAATAACCTCTTCCCCACTTGGAATCACTTGTGGGAAAGACTCTACTTTTTTCTCGTCAATCATTCATTGAGTCGCCGGGAAGAAACAATTTCCAGTTTAGCTCATATGCTGTCAGCGGATGAATCTTTTCATAGAAATTTACAAAACTCTTTGACTTTCCACGAAACATTTTGGAATCAAGTGTATTTGAATTTGCTTGCAGCAAAGGAGCGAATACAATGTTGAGTGTCTCCATTTTGGAACCTTTTGGAATTTTATCTCTAGCAAGTGGTTTACTATACTCTATTGGTGTTTTGACATTGCAGACTCATGAAACTACATTTCGTTTGCATTTCATTGTGCTCACATTGATTATTTTTTTGGCACTCGTGTCAATCACCATGTTTAAATACTTGAAATATCGGTATACATGCGAGAAAATGGATGATATTGTAGCGTCTATGAAAATACGATAGCCAATTCTAAATCATCTCTATAAAACCCAACGACATCACCCTCTTTCCATCCAAACAGCTGAAAATATCCTAAAGGTATGGAAATGCAATCAGGACTGGCCTCTTTTCGTCGATAGTGAACATTTTGCAACGTGATTAAGAACATTCTACATGCCAAATCAAATTTTTCGGAAAGTATTTGACCATCCTCATATTCTACGCATACTGTATTTGAATTGAAACCGATGCTGCGTATTGGTTTGGTAGCGAGGTTTCTGATGACGCTTGCGTAAAATTCCATGACTTAAACAAGACGATGGAAACTCCTGATGTAGAAAAAATTGCAAAGGATCTTTTAACTAAAAACGCCGTCTTTCAAAAGATTTTCAACGAGAAACTGGAGTATGCCAATATTCAACCGGCTGAAAGTGAGCTGGCGGCAGCAGAGTTTAAAAGATTATATCCAGCTGTACTCGATGGGAATTACAAAATTTTTCACAGCCTGTGGTATGCTCAACAGGTGCAAGGGGATTTTTGTTCTCCAGAGGATCTACAATCAGAAAATTTCGAATCGGCTTGTTCGCAAAATATATACGATGCTTCAAAACGCAAGTATCTAACTCCAAAAGTTGTGCAAAATGGTAGACGCAAAAAAGTTGAAAAGTTTGACTTGTTTGGATTTATATCGAAAAAACGGGCAAGTCAAAGCTTTCACCAACTGGTGTTTGAAGATTCTGAATACACAGATGACATTTTGAAGGAAGTGCTACTCAACAATGAAAGAGAGAACAATCTCTTGGACGGTATTGCAGAGATGGCGTCAGCATTAAACAATTGCAGCACGTACAAGATTTTAAATTTGCATCCAGTGCCAAGCGTTAAGTAGAAGAGTTTTAAAAAAAAAAAAAAAAAAAAAAAAAAAAAAAAAAAAAAAAAAAAAAAAAAAAATTTTTTTTTTTTTTTTTTTTTTTTTTTTTTTTTTTTTTTTTTTTTTTTTTTTTTTTTTTAGAGAATATAAAAATTGTTGGTGATATCTGAATTCGTCACATCATCATCAGCTGCACAGGTCTGAGCGCAAACTATTTACCTATAATCATGATTTTTTCTGGATATATAGCGTACAATACATTTAAGAAGCGATTGAAATATGCATTATTCAACATTTTGACGAAAGAAATGATCTATTTGAAAGTACTTGATAATGAAACAGACAGACAATCCAGTTTAGAACTTATTCCAAACAACGCCATTATTTTTGTAGATGGAATAAATCAACTCAAACTCTTTCAAAAAATCTTTGGTAATCACGATTCCATCAAAATAAAATGTTTAAATTCCATCAACTTTCGAAAATATCCAAAGGCTATGGATCCTCTGATTTCATCTGTAGAACATAAAATATATCCTAGAAAAATACATATTCAATGCAAAGCAAGATATTTGGCGAAAATGATTGAACCGACTGAGCTACGAAATTGCGATTCCAATGATATTAACACTTGTCCAAGCCTTTTCCAAATGTCTATGGCCGCAGTTTCGGATTCTATTGAAAATTATGATCATTTAAATGACTTAAAACTACCAAAGTGGTTTGAATATGATTTGAAATATAAATTTGTTCAAAGAAAAACGAAACCTCAACTGAGACCCATCAACTTTTTAATGGTTGCCATTTTGGAAAACAAAATTTTAAAAAAGTTCCGAGGAATAGATTTTATTAATCCAAACATGAGCTACGTTATAAAAAAGCAGTTCAAATTTTACAAGAGTTATGTTTTTTGTCATAGACGTAAGGGAAACCAACGTCTGAATTTTCGAATTTTAATGACTAAAGGATTTGATGGTTCGGTCTTTGGAATCAGGGATTTGTTTGTAAACAGACATTTTAGAGCTATTTTGGAAAACATACAAGGAGATTATAGAAGTATGGATATCGATAAGGGGCATTTGCCAAAGGTTAGAGAAATATATTTCGGTGACGTGAACGTAGTTGAATTTTATCTAAAAGTTCGAAGATATCGAAAGACACGAAAGATTGTAGTGTGCTTAGATGAAGATAAAGAACTTGTTGTTTATCCAACTTCAATCACTAGTATAGATTCATTTATACAGAACGTAACACCAGAATTACTTCTTGACGTTGCCTGTGATAAATATCATGATAATCGAGATTATCACCCGGAATCATCAGATGAAGAATACTCGGAATCGTCGGATGAAGAGCACTCGGAATCGTCAGATGAAGAGGACTCGGAATCGTCAGATGAATAGGATATGACCAATTTGTTTCGTTTCTTTTATTAAACTTACGAAAATTTATAAAACTCCCTGCAACCACGTGTTCCACGTGCCATGTCTCAATCTATGGATGAATAAGCATCAGACTTGTCCCATATGTTACAACGAAATATCTAAACGTTTGGTGGAACAAATTAAATGTACGACGTCAACTAAACAAATTCAAATCGACGCTCATGTTAAACGCCTGGATATTGTGAATGAGCGGCTTCATATTTTTATTTTAAAAGTCATACGTGAAGTTGAGCTGTGGCGTTTATCAGTGCTCTTAAAATTGCGTCAGAGATAGTGTAAAAAAAAAAAAAAAAAAAAAAAAAAAAAAAAAAAAAAAAAAAAAAAAAAAATTTTTTTTTTTTTTTTTTTTTTTTTTTTTTTTTTTTTTTTTTTTTTTTTTAATGGATTTTTATCTCGATTGCCTGAAAAAAAATCTCTTTGATGCGTTGCGATGGTGTAATAAAGACGTCAGCCGAGAGCAATGTCTATATATCTACATCGAGTCAATACTGTGGAAGAAGCTCCCGTCTCCGATGTATACCTCCTCTATAACATTACAGGTGGTATTTCCTATGTAAAAAAGCAAGATTATCTCCATTTTGCTCATCATTGGTGCTTACAAAATACATTTATAGCTTGCACGTTGGATTTGGCATCGGCCGAATGTCATTCTGTGGTTTTGGATTTGGATTTCCATGCGGATGGCCAAACGACTGAATCCTTGTTCGATATCATTCTTCCTGAGATTCATTCCACCCTCAAAATGACATTTTTGACACACGTTAACCATTTTACATATATTATTGCTGCTCGATCCGACGGGCATGGTGTTCACGTTCATTTACCTGAATTTCTCATATCGCACGACGATTACATACTGTTGTGTGAATCTTTGAAACCCATCTTACGATATTCCATTGTAAACAGGGGAACCTATACGCTCGATATTTTGCAAAACATGACACTTGCGGGATCAGCCAAACCCGACACACAACCCTACATGGCGCTTCAAATACATTACGTGGACGAGAAAAATGAATACATGATTGATTTCAGTAAGCCGTTGGATGTTCAACTGGAAAAAATTAAAAAATCATTTAAACGCGTCAAATACAATCTAGAGTCGTATTTTCGCAAATTTCTGTTTGTCGAAAGGCAACAGATTCGACAACACATTTTGAATTTTATGATGCCCGTCGCAACACCCTTCCCTGCCTTGTATAAATTGTCCTACCCGACCCTGATTGGATGCATTCCAAATGAATCGAGTGATTTTCAAGCCATTTGTTCATTTTCATACAAGAGTTCTTCGGCCATGGGATACATTTTCAAAGGGAAAAAACTATTGTTTGACGGCACTCATTTCTTGAAAAGCCATCATTATTTACATTTCAATACATTTTTATTAAGCAATTTCGAAACCAATAACGCCGCCTTAAAGAGTTGGTACGAGCGCGGAGCACGTTTGACACCCAACTCTACCAATGTCAATCCCATTTTTCATAAAATGAATCAAGGATTGCGAGAAAATAACGACAAGTTTGTAAGAGATTCCAATCCCATCAAGACCATCATGGAGTTTAACGACGGTATTTACTTTTTACCCATGTTTTATGCATTGTGCAAATGCTTAAACACTTCCTCTGTGGTGATGGTGGCGCATTTAAAAGGAACCTTGGGCAAGGATTTTTTTCCGCTCTTGGATCGCATGGAACTGGTGGATGTGGAACACACCAACGTTACCATGAAGGATTTCACAGAAGAAACCATCTATTTTTGTGGCAACAATTTGTGCAATCGCTACGTCCGCAACAAGGACAAGCTCAAGCAAATTGTGACCGATTCACAGCGGGCCATTCTGAGTGTGACGACGCCACAGCAAATGGTGGAGCTGTATCGACGCATCCAAGAGAGTCACTTTCCCATCAAGGTGCTGCGCATGCTCAATTCGTTGCGAAAACCATCGACGTACATTTGGAATTATTTGATTGAATCGTGGAAAGAAATTTCGAGCGAAAGTGAAAAGGAATCGCACCTGAGCAATTTGTGGCAATCCATCGTTTCGTGGTTGCAAGAGTACAAGAGGTGTGGCAAATTGGGTGGACCCGACGATGAAACGATTCAGAAATTTAACCTCAGGGCAGTGACGTCCACCATTACAAGTGATTCGAATCTGGAACAGAAATACATTCAAATGGATCGTCACAAGTGGTTTATCCGTTTGCAGGACGGTTTACTAGACATCTTGACTGGACACATTGGAGCTACGGTACCCGAGTTGTTTTTATCCGATAAGCGTCTCGGCATCGACGTTTCCAGGCAAGAAATGATCAAATTGTATCACAACTCTCCCGATTTGGAAAAATTGTACGAATTGATGACTGACAAATTTTTCTTTTTAAAATATTTAAAAGCGTTGTTTACGGATCGGACGGACGATTTGTTTGACACGTTACACGAAATGATTCAAGAAGAAATGTCGCACATTGCTTACGATCCCTATGCCAAATCCATGATGCATTTTTACGTTCATTTGTGTAAGTACACTGCATTTGAACACGATTTGCTCATGTACTTGTGCGATGTGTTGGCGAGCATTTTCATTGCCACCAATTATGAGAGAAAATTTTTCGTGTGCAAAGGCAAAACATCCAACGGAAAGAGCAAACTCTTTGAGATTCTGGGCCGCGTGTTTGGAGGCTATTACCATTGTATCCAATCGGACAATTTGAAACCCAGCAATGCCGCGGGTAACGCGACTCCCGACTTGGCTTCGACCATTTTCAACTGTCGCATCGTGACATCCGAAGAACTGGAAGGTAAATTGAACGAAAATCGTGTCAAGCAAATTACGGGAAATTCTTGCGTAACCTTTCGAAACATGTATGAGGCCAGTCAAGGCGGCATACCCACTGCCAAGCTGTTTACGTCGACCAACAACGTACCAGATTGTCAAGCCACTGAAGCATTTCAAGATCGCGTCACAGCCATTCCCTTTTTGTCGCGATTTGTCAACAAGCCACCGAAAACAACTTCGGAACAAGTGCAGCTGAATCGATATGGAAAAGATGAATATGCCGTCGAAAGATCATTTGTGGGATGTTTTTTAATACTCTTGTATCACTTGAAAAAACACATGAGTATTAAAGATGGGTTGCTGCATTATCGAGACGAGCCACCCAGTGTAGTGGAATATACTCAAATGTATTTGTTTAATACGGATGTTTACAATCAGTTTAAAACGCATATGGATGTGCAAATGAGCGATGATCACATTACCACCATGACGGATCTTCGATCAGCGGTGCGTCAATTTCTGAAAAATACCAAAAATAACACAACTCCAGAGGCAGATTTAATTGTAAAGTTTGAGGAGGAATTTAGCGAATACCGTAAATCTGATTTACAATTGGGATCGGTACGTCACAATAGTATATTGGATCAAGAGGATGAGCCCTTGACATTTGAAAACAGTATCTTGCAAGAAGAAAACAAAAGCAAAAGAAGCGCAACGTTTGAAGATTTGACAAACAAAAAACGAAAAGTGGAATCTGCAATTGTGTATTATGATCACATCATCATTAGAAACTTGCGTAGGACAATAGAATCCTAAAATCCAAGGGGGGTGAGAGTTTCAAACTGCTCAAGGGCACAAGACGACAATTCTAAAAAAAAAAAAAAAAAAAAAAAAAAAAAAAAAAAAAAAAAAAAAAATTTTTTTTTTTTTTTTTTTTTTTTTTTTTTTTTTTTTTTTTGACATTGTGCTTTTAAGGCGAGTCTCAATGTTCCCACCTCATCAGAATTTTTTGGAGCTGTCGCAACTTGCAAAATTTAAATGAAGAAGAATTTGGATAATCTCTCGATGCCAAGACAACGTAAATATTAAACAACACATCGCAGGCAACAAGGGATTAAGGAGGGTTGAGATAACGTCAACCGGCATATGCAATCACACAACATTTCGAGACCTGCTGGCAACTCTGAACCACGTACATACACGCCGTTACCTGTAGAGTCTTTGCAATAGAGATACGGAGTATCATCTTTTACGTACTCTAGCAAAAAATTCCAAGGAATCATTGAAATACCTTTATGATTTTTTGCCAAATACGGCGTACCATCGCTTTTTCGCAATAAAAACGGTTTCCCTTCATGCAATAAGTAATACTCGTTACCGTGTTTGTCCACCGGATAACGTTGTGTGCCGTCATACATTTTTGCAATTTTGACACTTTGTCCTTGTTGTATTAAACAGCTTTTCTTGTTTCGAAGAGGATAATACTCGTTTCCATCAACGTCACTAGCGTAAAATTCTTCAAACCGCTTGTCACGAGCAAATATATAATCTTGACGGTCTGGATATATTTGGTTTCCGTACTTGTCACGGGCATACACCTCACCACCTAATCTCTTTAAAAAACCCTTCTTATCTTTGGAATAATACTCGGAACCATTTCTTCGTCGTCGATAACGTTCCATGGCGATTGATAATTACAAGATATCTCTCTTGTCTTTACAAGATTGTCCTATTCAATACCATCCTGAGGATGTAATTGAAATTTTAAAAGCATGGCGCAAGAGTCACACCAACGAAACCAAATGTTTAGTTTGCAAAGATACATTAAAATTTACAAAGGTGTCGTGGACAGTATGTTGTAAGCAGTTTTATTATGATGGTAGTATTCGGTCCTACCCCGTCCAATCGATTGCAGTCCCCACGCCTGGGTATACGTTTGCTTTACCCGTGTTGAAACGCACGTTGGACAAGTTTCGTATAGTATCGAATCAAGATTTTTTAATTCTTCCCGATCCCATTTATTGGCAAGTCAAATCCACACTCACGTATGAAAAAGTCATGAAATTTGTACAAGGTAAACCCATGACGCAACGCACCAAAGTGGTTCAACCCAAGGTAAAAGTAGACAAAATGTTGATGGATATCTTGGAAACGCCATTGAATTACGGGAGCATAGCACGCAGATCGGGTGGCAAATACACCATCATGAGATATCATGGATTCGGCAAGCGATGCACCTTGTCCATGCGGGGCATGATTGTTCCGGACGCCACGTTACGGCCCAACGAAATCCGATTACCTATCCACATTGTAAAATCATTCAACTTGCATAAGAAATGGATCATTTTGAATCGTATGCCCTCCCTACAACCCGGTAATTTTGTAGGGTTGTACGTTTCGTCTCCTGGATGGGAATATGATTGTTTTGGAATTCCATTAACTATTTTGCAAGCTATTAATGGTGATTTCGATGGGGATGAATGCAACTTGTACGTGATACCCAATGGTTTGTCGCAAGCCGAAGCCGCCACCATTTTAAATTCCGAATATTCTTTGGGTTGTTTTGTCATGCAGGGCCCAAAGCTGACGCCCAACCAGGACATGCTGGTGGTCTATTTCTTAAAGTATGAGGAGATTGATTTTTTACCTTTCAAGGCGAAAAATTTACATACTACGTTTAAAGTGTTGTACGACCATTATGGATCCCAGAAAACGTTTGAATACATTGACCGTCTGAGATTATTTTATTTGGAAGTGTTGCAAAACGAAATATGTTTCGGTTTGACGCTGAAAGAAATGGACATGTTGAGCGAGTTTGGAAGGGGATCCTTTGAAACGTTTAAGCAAAAAGCTGAAGAAACCAATGGATGTCTGGTGTCTATGGTTAAATCGGGTGCCAAAGGCAGTTATGAACACTTGTATCAAATGTTTGGGTGCATTGGTTATCAGGAAGACATGTACGTTAAAAGTTCGTTTTGGGATGGATTGGACGCAGTGCAAGCATTGGCACATGCCAAAACTTCAAACGATGCGCTCAGTAAAACGTGTAAAATTTGGGAACCCGGCTACAGTTATTCAAAGATGGTTTTCAATTTACAAGGGTTG
This sequence comes from Parasteatoda tepidariorum, assembly GCF_982258835.1. Classification (NCBI taxonomy): domain Eukaryota; kingdom Metazoa; phylum Arthropoda; class Arachnida; order Araneae; family Theridiidae; genus Parasteatoda; species Parasteatoda tepidariorum. Next base: position 41,451,018 of record NC_141765.1, read on the forward strand.
TATGTAGATTACAAGGGACGCTTGATGGATGGCAAAACTGTTATTGAAATGGATGTATTGAACGCGTTACATTTTACAGATGTCATGAGTAGCGAAAGCTTCCAACATCTATTAAGCAAAACATTGAAACTGTAAAAAAAAAAAAAAAAAAAAAAAAAAAAAAAAAAAAAAAAAAAAAAAAAAAAAAATTTTTTTTTTTTTTTTTTTTTTTTTTTTTTTTTTTTGTAAGCTCTGTTTAAAAGCTTGCGCGATCAACCCGGGATCCATATGCTATTCTCTCATCACTACTTGTTGGACATTCTCTCATCACTACTTGGAAGATGTCGGAACGTATATTACACTTGCTCAACGAGGAAAAGGATAAAGTGCAAAATCACACGACTGAACAAGAGTTAAACGGCCAAGCTGAGGTAGAAAATCAAATTCCCGAAGAAGAAACAGAGTTTTTATTGTGGTTCGATGAAGATCCATTGCATTTGCCAAATAGAGAAATCATTTTAAACCCTGGAAAAATTGAAACTGTAAAAATAGAAAGAATAATTAAACTGCGACCAAATGAAGCAGCTAAATTCTGCAACCAATTAAAAGGTGTTAAAGTACACAATGAATTCTTTCCCCTTGGATACGAAGGACAAATTGAATTGCAATTATCTACAGAGGGAAATGAGACTGTTGTGTTGCAAAAGTACCAAAGAATTGGATATTTGACAACAAGGACATATATGGTTGACGATGGAATAATACGTTTAAGAAGAAGCGTTACCATACCTACAGAGTCAGCTTTTCTGACTATGAAGAGTTTGCTACTCGATCACAAAGACGGATAGGATATCGCTAAAAAAAAAAAAAAAAAAAAAAAAAAAAAAAAAAAAAAATTTTTTTTTTTTTTTTTTTTTTTTTTTTTTTTTTTTTTTTTTTTTTTTTTTTTTTAAAAGCACTGTTTAAAAGCTTGCGCGATCAACCCAGGATTCATATGCTATTCTCTCATCACTACTACTTGTTGGAAATTCTCTCATCACTACTTGTTGGACATTCTCTCATCACTACTTGTTAAAAGATGGAACTACCGACTATTAGGTGGCCTACAAATATTGATTACGTTGCAAAGATTCAATGGATGCATTACAATGGAGAGTGTGTACCGTATTCTTTGTACTTTGCTGCCACCTATGAGGAAAACCACGATTACGCTGTGGTCGCAAAAAAGGATTCTCTAACGTCTTTCACGTTTAACGAAGTTTTGAAAAATTGGGCATTACCTCAATCACCCTTTAAGGACTGGCACAATTTACCACCCAAGCATTTCGAGATACCTATTACACAGATGAAACTATATTTGAAAACGGAATTTTACCACGAGCATTTGAATGAACCCGCAGAAAAAGTTCATGGATGGCAAGCAAAAATAGCGACTCTGGATATGGGCACATTTATGTATTTGAATGCATTACTACCTATGGATAGTGTGAGATATTGCGGACCAAAGCTTGATGCTATTAGTCTGGCTACTGATTATATGAGACAGTATGATTACAATGTTAGAGATGACGACGACAAATTTGATAACACAAATTAAAAAAAAAAAAAAAAAAAAAAAAAAAAAAAAAAAAAAAAAAAAAAAAAAAAAAAAAAAAAAAAAAATTTTTTTTTTTTTTTTTTTTTTTTTTTTTTTTTTTTTACAATGTGTTCTAAAGTTAAGCGCTGAGTCTTGATGATCTCAGTCTCGTCAGAATTTCTTGAAGCCCTCGACTTTAGAATTACTTCGAACTAGCATCATTAGAATTTCAACAAGCTCTCAACTTTAGACTATTTTTGTTAATAAGCTTTATCTCACAATCATCATTTCTGAATTGAAGATATCCTCGACATCCTCTTACAAAAATCTCTTAAAGTCAAGACGAACGCCGAAAAAAAATAAAACATGTGTTCTGAAATTTATTGTATACGATGTCAAAAAGTCTTGGAGTTGTATTTGTGTAACAACGGTTGCAATAGACCCTTTCGCTCAATAAGGTTCTGCGATACGTGTTCAGACAAAATTCATGAAGAGCCGTCATAAATGCATCGAGATTTAAGACTCGAGACTAAGACAAAAAAAAAAAAAAAAAAAAAAAAAAAAAAAAAAAAAAAAAAAAAAAAAAAAAAAAATTTTTTTTTTTTTTTTTTTTTTTTTTTTTTTTTTTTTTTTTTTTTCAAATGCTTACAAAAGTTTTACGTTTGTCAAACTAGTCAGTTGTTGATGGACCATCCAGCTACAGCATCAAGGTCTCTTTTTACTCATCAGCGCTTTCTAGTATAAAACATTGTTGCACCCACACCAAACGATACGAGATATGTAATCAGTTGTATGATATAGTGCATTTGATGCGAACTGATCAAAGCCGCTCCCGTGGTTGCAGTTGCAGTACTGTAATACATTCCATACGCTGAATACGCAAAGGACAAAAATCCTATAAACACTACTACCAAGAGTACGCCAATCATTAGCATCTGTAGATTCATATTTTTTACTTTATTACACATTCAAAACAAGCAATCATGTTTAACGTTACGCAACTGCTGAAATGGAAACGCTCCCAGGTTCCACAAAAGAGCTTTAGCGTATTGATTGACGTGCAACAAATACATGTACGAAATGTTTTCTTGTTTTGCTTTGGACTTGCCATGACCAGACAATTTTTCGGTAGCAACATCATCTGTCAAGTAGATGGGCATCGTGTCCACCAAGAATTGTTGGACACCAAATGCTTCATTAATAGTACTTTTACAGAGTCTTCAAGTGGAATTTTATATCACAATTACTATCAATGGGTATCGGTGGTACTTTTATTGCTGGCGTTTATGTTTCATTATCCCTTTCGTATTTGGTCGAATCAAATGTCTAAATTTATGACAGAAATTACACACGAAATCAAAACCACAGATGATTCCGTGAGAGTTTTTAAAATTATTCAGGCATCTCAAGGAAACCGCTTGTTTTGGAAAGTGTTTGGATTAGAATGTGTTTACCTCGCGCAAAATGTTTTGATTCCGATAGTTTTGAATATTTTTTTCAACTACGCTTGGTCGCAGTCTGATTGGCATTGGAATACCATATCCTTATTATTTCCCGAAATGGCTTCATGCAACTATGATTATTATTCTGGAGGAGGAATCACTACAGGAAAATTTAGATGTTTGCTGCCTTTGAATAGCGTGTACAGAAAAGTGTTTTGGATCGTGTATGGCATTTTCCCGACATTGATTGTATTTCACGTGTATATGTTGCTATATCGCCTTTACCAAGCTATACGTTTGGGAAAAGAGGGGATAAACGTTTGGTGGTGTCTAAACATTGCAAAAGCTGAAGCAAAAACTTGGCATGCAAAGCAGAACTTGAAAAACCAATGGCGAAATGCACATTTGAAGAATCCGTTGTATGTCAGCATGGAAGCTTTCATCGAAAGCTAACAACGAAAAAAAAAAAAAAAAAAAAAAAAAAAAAAAAAAAAAAAATTTTTTTTTTTTTTTTTTTTTTTTTTTTTTTTTTTTTTTTTTTTTTTCAAATTGTCCTTATAACTTTCAGAGCACATGGCGAGTGGATCCTTTCAAATCCTAAACCTCGATGAGCATTCAACGTAGAAATTCTGCTTTGAAGCATATATATTTAAAAAAAGCAATGTCTTTTCCCCGTGGGCAAGGCGTTGTGTTCATTGATGAAGAGATTATTTTTGAGAATGAAGATTTTTTGGTGGAAGCGGAACGAGTCGAATCATATGATGCAGTGTATGAAGATTTACCACCTCTAGATATGGAAGCGGGGCGAGCCGAATCACCTGATGCCTTGTATGAGGATTTACCTCCTCTAGATATGGAAGCGGAGCCACCTGATCCAACGCATCAAGATTTACCTGTTTCAAACGCTGAAGCAGTACAGTCTGATCCATCGCCTGACGAGTTATCCATGGAAGCAGAGTCTGTCGAATCACCTGATCCAACGCACGAGAATTTATCTGTTTTAAACGCTGAAGCGGTAGAGTCTGATCCAGCCCACGACGAGTTACCACGCATCATCTCTCCCGATGTGGAAAATTTACAATCCGAACCAGTGTCTCGAGAATTGCCACTCGATTCGATGGACACCCAACCACCCGTCGCCTCTTCCAACGAGAGACAAAACGCATCCACTGAATCATCAGAGGCCTCCAATCCTCCAAATGCCATTATAGTGTTGCCTGCTGGCCCAGAATTGGCTCAATATGATATCAGTCATGAAGTGCTGTCTGACGTTTTGTGCGTGAGTGGCAATCAACACAAAAGTTTTACTTTTCTCGCCGTGCGCTTCACGAATCCAGTTATTGTCTTGAAACACTTTGGAGGGGACTGCAATCCTATAGACATTCCTCGTAGTACTTGCATGTTGGTCGAGGCAAGCAATCGTCCACTCCAAGTACGATATGTTGGAACCCCTCTGATGTTTGTCATGCCTGCAAACTCAAACGCTACACCTACAGAGCACAGCATTCTCTTGTCGTTTTTCCCACGATCATCCGTAATATTTTCAGTGTTTGACAGAGAAACCCTGTACATTGTGACCACAAGGAATCCATTTAAAAAAATTTGGAAGCGTGCGAGAAAGACAAAGGCCTTTGAAGCATTAAAGACATTCTTAGAGTGTTGCGTTTTACACACATCCAAATGTATGTTTGACATAAATACAGCGGCACTGATGAGGCATTTTAAACGCAATACAAGAGATATCAACGTTATAAGTACGTGGTATGCCCTGGCTTTCGCGATGGTTCAAAGGGACACGGTAAGACATCATGGTCGCGATCCCTGCGCACTCTTTGGAAAAAGATTGTTTCAAATTGCAGAACGCACGGAACACTTTGTACCTCTTCCGCATCTCCCGCCACCAGACTTTTACACGTGTCAAATCACTTTCGGCAATGAGCACCCCGTGGGAATTGCCTTTCGATTGATAAACGGTAAAGTAGAATACGTATCTTTGATGATTATTAGCTACACCAAAGAATGGTACTTGGACGCGAATAATAAGGCTTGCTGTTTTGTACCCACTTCCAAATTAACCCTGTGCCGCAACTGGTTTCCACTCTTTAAAGATATCCTTACTTGGCGGACGTTTGGATGTCAGTTTTACGAGAGCAATTTGGAACGTTACAAAAGGATCTTGATGGCCTTATTGGATTGGTTGTCGATTCAAAAAACAGAACCGCATAGACACATTAAAAACGATTTGTTGCAAGTGTATCAACTTTTAAATGGATCCGTTGAAACAAGATGGTCTTTAAATCATTAGTGGCGGCGATTTTACAATCCCAAAGGAATCCGAACGACTTGGTGCATTTGCAGCACGTGCAAACGTTGAAAAGGAATGTGTCCCGTGACATTTCCGAGGCATTCGTCATGAGTCAACCTTTGGTGGAACGCCATCCCGAACTGTATCGACACAGCAAGAGTTTTTTGGATTTTTTGCTTCAGATGTGTCACGTGGACACATCCGAGGAGCCACGCGTATGCCAGGTGTCTGTCGAAACGTCAAACTGGGACGAAACTATAAAAAATTTGAAAGCGTCCAAGAATCATTTCAAAGACAGAGTCGACGCATTGGAAGGGGAGAAGCTGAATATTGAAAATCAACTCGAGTCATTACAAGACGAGGTCAAGTCTATGAAAGCCCAACTGAAATGCTATGAAAAGAGAAATGCAGAGCTAGAGAATCAAATGAAAGAAGAGGTCGAGTCTATGACAGCCAAACTGAAAGACCTTGAAATGGAAAATTCGCGTCTACGGAATCAAATTGCCGGTGTTGGAGAGGAGAATAAAAAATTACGAGAAAATATGGAGCCTGAGCGTTTGACGGATATCCACAGGAGCGAATGGAAGACTGCTCTCAAGGAGATGTTGGTCAATTTTAAAGAGGAATGGTCGAAAGAGTTTTCGACATCCAAAGAACACGAGGAAAAAATGAATCTCTTGTTGTCGAAACTTGAAAAGGATAAAGATGAAAAATTTGACAATTTAATGTCAAGGTTGCCCACTTTCAACGTGCAACTCATTGGCGACGCGCTGTATCAAAAACTCGAAGGACTGATGAATCGTATCATTACACACGAAGAAATGACTGAAATGTTGGGCATGTTTAAAGTAGAGGCTCATTTCGAATCGCTCAAAACAAAATTGAAAACTTATGTCACAGCAGGTGTAGCCTACACTGAATTGGAAACTGAAATTAGTCGCAGCCAGCAAAATATTATGGGACTGGCGAGAGAATTGTTGCAAAAAGTATCTACGGGATTGGGTAATAATTTACCGGTCGTCCATTTGTCCAATCGCATCGACGAGTTGCAACAGCATCTCACGGAAAGCAATACTCAACTGGCTCGCATCGATAAGGATTCCAAAATTACTCAGTATTTAAAAATGCATTTTGCAGAGATTGGATACGGAGAGAATTGGCAAGAGCAACTGATTGAGCTGATTGAACGATACAAAAAATTCCAAACGGATATGATGGGTCAATATCACCGGGTTAGAAACAGTATGGCGCAACGGCTTCTAGTCGAAATACCCATGATAACGAGTGAGGAGACTGAACCTAGACTAGATTTAATGTTACTTTTTAAACCTTTGGTGGATGAAAATATGAATTTAGTAACGACCAATAATGCGTTGCGGCAAGACGTACAAGCGACGCTTTCGTCTATCCATGAACGCATGGGCACACTGAACCAAACTGACCATTTACAAAATTATATTCAATCACGTTTCATGGATCTACAGGCGCATTTGGAGACCCTGCAACTGCAATGGATTGAAAGACCCCAGATTGAGGAACCACCAGAAGCTCAGTCCAATTCTGATTCCATGTTTATTGAAAATGAATCGTCGGTGCAACAGGCCTTACCGAGTACCGCCCAATTGGCCATCGAAAGTGTACCAGAACAGAATGAAGACATACAAACGTTGAAAAATGTTTTGGAAGACGTTTTACACGAGACACTCCCTGAGGATCTGAACCAATGGGAGTCGCCAATCAGAGAAAAAGTTACAAATTTAAACAATCGATGCCAATCAGTGAATAACGAATTAAATCTCTATATTGACAATTTAGCAATATTGAAAGGTGTTTTGAAAAATGTCTATGGTGACACATTTCCTGACACCTTGAATCAATGGGGTGATCATATCCAAAACAAAATGTTTGAAATAAAAAATCAACACGAATCAATTGAAAATGAATTAAAGTACTATACAACCCATTTAGAAACATTGAGAGGTGTCTTGGAACATGTCCATAGCGAGGATTTTTCTAACCCTATGAGTGAATGGGGGGCCAAAATCCAAACCAAAATGTTGGAAAAGAAAAAACAATTTGACAATCTGAATAAACAATTTACTCTGTACAGGTCTAATGTAAAAGTATTGAAAGATGCTTTGGAAAATGTCTATGACACGCAATTTTCTAGTAATATATCTGAATGGGTGTCTAAACTCTATACATTGAAACAGTCTATAGAAGAAAAAGTAAAGCCGTACAAGGATAAAATTACTGAACTCGAAAACGCTAAAAACGCCAAGGAAAAGGAATTGAAAACACAATATGACGACTGTAGTAATGAAATTGAACAACTTAATAATAACATTGCGTCGCTGAGAAACAATATCAGTCAATTGAATACCACTGTAAGCAATTTGAAAGCAGACAACATCAAACTATCGCAAGAATTGGAAACGGAAAAAATGCAAGTGTGTGAAGATTCCATAGTTGAATCTCTCTCTGCATTAAAAGAGGAAAATGAAATAAAACAAGAAAAAATTGTTGAACATTGGGCAACCATTGAAGCACAAGGTCGGAAAATACAGGGTTTGACTGAAACTGTAAATATTTTGACTGTAGAAAAGGAAGGGTTGACACAAGCAGTAGCATCATTGCAATCACAATTCGATGAGACTTTAAAACGAGAAAAGGAAAAACTCGAGAAAGAAGGAAGCGATCAACTGCAGAATTTGACCGATACTCATCTCCAAAAACTGAAAGAGTTGCAAGAGCAAATAGAAGCGAAAACCAAGGAAATTGAGAAATGTAATTTCGATCTCAAAACAAAAAATGACAAAACACAAAACTGGGCCCAAGAAAACGAAAAGCTAAAGGGGCAAATAAAAAAGAAAAACGATGAAATTAAAAAATGTAATGACAATCTCAAAACAATGAATGAGGATATAAAAAAATTGACCCAAGAAAGGGAAAACGACAAAAAGTATTTAAAGGCAAAAGACATTGAATTTGACAATTGTAAAACCGCTCTCGAAAAATTGACTCAAGAAAACGTTACTCTCCAAGAAACGAATGAGAAAAACACTAGTGCGCAAAAAGCAATGTTTGAGGAATTGCAAAAATTACGTGACGTGGAAAAAACACTGACACAAAAAATAAACGAGAGATCAGTTTCCGAATCTGTTTCAAAATTGCGTCGGGATATCGATATGCTAAACGAAAACATCGACAAAAAGAACATGGAAATAAGAGCTCTACAAAGTGAAAAGGAACTTAACCACGAACAATTAAAAATTTATACGAGTGTACAGTATCCTGGTGCCAGCAAACTACAAGAACACATTAAAATAGTAGAGAAGGATAATGTTAATTTGCGACGCGAACATTCAAACTTGACGTTGGAAGTTAAAAACTTACGAAAAGAAATTACTCACTTAAATGAAAACTTTTCAAATTTAAAGCCAGAGGTAAAAGGAAAACGCAAGCGCATGGAAGCAGATGAGGAAATAAAAAATGAAAATTGGAGAATGGAATTTGAACGATTGCAAAAGAAATATGATGCTGTTGAAAATAGCAAAATTACCGTGGCTCAATTGACCCAATTGTTTATAATATTTTATCAAAACGTGTTTTCATTGTATTCACACTTTAAATGGAAACGCATTCCCTCAATTCCACAGGATTTATTGCTCGAAATACGAGAAAAATTGAAACGTTTAAGCGAAATAGATGTTAAATCAAGAGCAAGTGCAATTTTTCAACTTTTGCTTTACTACGTCCGATATGATTTAAAGACTATAATTGATGATGAAACTGACATAATGCAATTGATTAAGCGTGGCGATGACGTTTATCCAAATCTTGAAACTTTACTCGAACAAAATTTCAAGAAAACGGTTGAGTATATTGACCGTGTAGCAATGGAACATGGATTTGTCGAAACAGCCAGTAATGAATTGATGGAAGTTCAAACGACAAAGTAAAAAAAAAAAAAAAAAAAAAAAAAAAAAAAAAAAAAAATTTTTTTTTTTTTTTTTTTTTTTTTTTTTTTTTTTTTTTTTTTTTTTTTTGACGTTGCATGTTAAAGTCAGACGTTGAGTCTTGATGATCTCAGTCTCGTTAGAATTTCTTGAAGCCCTCCAACTTACAACTTTAGAATTTCTGGGGCCTCGCAACTTTAGAATTTCTGGGGCCTCGCAACTTTAGAATTTCTGGGGCCTCGCAACTTTAGAATTTCAGGCGCCTCGCAACTTTAGATAATACTGGTCCAAGTTCAAACGTCAATAGCTTCGTTAAAAAAAAAAAAAAAAAAAAAAAAAAAAAAAAAAAAAAAAAAAAAATTTTTTTTTTTTTTTTTTTTTTTTTTTTTTTTTTTTTTTTTTTTTTTTTTTTTTTTTTTTTTTTTTTGACGTTGTTGGTTAAAGTCAGACGTTGAGTCTTGATGATCTCAGTCTTATCAGAATTTCTTGAAGCCCTCCAACTCGCAACTTTAAATTTCTGGGGCCTCGCAACTTTAGAATTTCTCGGAGCTCACAACTTTAGAATTTCTGGGGCCTCACAACTTTAGAATTTCTCGGAGCTCACAACTTTAGAATTTCTCGGAGCTCACAACTTTAGAATTTCCCGGAGCTCACAACTTTAGAATTTCTCGGAGCTCACAACTTTAGAATTTCTCGGAGCTCACAACTTTAGAATTTCTCGGAGCTCACAACTTTAGAATTTCTTGGAGCTCACAACTTTAGATAATACTGGTCCAAGTTCAAACGTCAATAGCTTCGTTAAAAAAAAAAAAAAAAAAAAAAAAAAAAAAAAAAAAAAAAAAAAAAAAAAAAAAAAAATTTTTTTTTTTTTTTTTTTTTTTTTTTTTTTTTTTTTTTTTTGACGTTGCTGGTTAAAGTCAGACGTTGAGTCTTGATGATCTCAGTCTTATCAGAATTTCTTGAAGCCCTCCAACTCGCAACTTTAGAATTTCTAGAGCCTCGCAACTTTAGAATTTCTGGGGCCTCGCAACTTTAGAATTTCTGGGGCCTCGCAACTTTAGATAATACTGGTCCAAGTTCAAACGTCAATAGCTTCGTTAAAAAAAAAAAAAAAAAAAAAAAAAAAAAAAAAAAAAAAAAATTTTTTTTTTTTTTTTTTTTTTTTTTTTTTTTTTTTTTTTTTTTTTTTTTTTGACGTTGCTGGTTAAAGTCAGACGTTGAGTCTTGATGATCTCAGTCTTATCAGAATTTCTTGAAGCCCTCCAACTCGCAACTTTAGAATTTCTAGAGCCTCGCAACTTTAGAATTTCTGGGGCCTCGCAACTTTAGAATTTCTGGGGCCTCGCAACTTTAGAATCTCTCGGAGCTCACAACTTTAGAATTTCTTGGAGCTCACAACTTTAGATAATACTGGTCCAAGTTCAAACGTCAATAGCTTCGTTAAAAAAAAAAAAAAAAAAAAAAAAAAAAAAAAAAAAAAAAAAAAAAAAAAAAAAAAAAATTTTTTTTTTTTTTTTTTTTTTTTTTTTTTTTTTTTTTTTTTTTTGACGTTGCTGGTTAAAGTCAGACGTTGAGTCTTGATGATCTCAGTCTTATCAGAATTTCTTGAAGCCCTCCAACTCGCAACTTTAGAATTTCTAGAGCCTCGCAACTTTAGAATTTCTGGGGCCTCGCAACTTTAGAATTTCTGGGGCCTCGCAACTTTAGAATCTCTCGGAGCTCACAACTTTAGAATTTCTTGGAGCTCACAACTTTAGATAATACTGGTCCAAGTTCAAACGTCAATAGCTTCGTTAAAAAAAAAAAAAAAAAAAAAAAAAAAAAAAAAAAAAAAAAAAAAAAAAAAAAAAATTTTTTTTTTTTTTTTTTTTTTTTTTTTTTTTTTTAACGTCGTAGGTTAAAGTCAGACGTTGAGTCTTGATGATCTCAGTCTCGTCAGAATTTCTTGAAGCCCTCCAACTCGCAACTTTAGAATTTCTTGAAGCTCTCAATCTTATACAATATTGGCTCAAGCTCAAACGTCCATAGCCTTGTTTGGAACCTTCACAACTTGCGACAGTGGAGTCTTCAATATCTAGGCTCAGCAAAACTTTCCAAAGCCCTTACAACTTACAAATGTTGTATCATGAATAATTTCAGTCAGCCGTTGACTCTCGATAATCTCAGCTCATCGAAATTTATGGAGCCCTCACTACTTACTAGCGTCGAGTCTTAGATCATCTCAGCTCATCAAAATTTTCTTAATTCAGTCTACGAAAAAAAATTTCTTAAGCTCATGAGAGTTAAGGAGTCTGCCACCATTGTCTCGCTTTGCAAAACCAATAACACAGATCAAATACATCACTAAACCATTCCAAAAACAACCACTTTTTGATGTAGCTGAAGAAGAAAAAAATAAATATTAATATATTTATGATAAAAAATAGCAATAAATACCACTTTCTTGTTATTAGCATGCATAACGTAATAACGCCTGTCGTATAAGCAGCTGTAGCCATCAACGTGCCGATGATTAAACGATCCATCCCAGAGGTTTTTCTTGAATCATATACAAGCGCCACTCTTTAGGCATAACGTTTTTGTATAATGTATACCATGAAAGTTTTATATAGGCTCTATAAAACCGATGATTCCAGCCAACAAAAACCATAATCACACATAACAGTATCACAATCATCTTTCTTAAACATAAATAAAGGTATGAATATTGGACGTGATCAAAGTCAACCCATTCTAAAGCGACGTCGAAAGGCTAGATTGGAGAGACTTGAGGCTGTCCCCAATGATTCCGAAATAGGTATGGTCGGAGGTAAAGTATGGTATGACGTTCCAAATTCAATCATTCCGGTGATGAATCCTGATATGGCTTTTGACAATGCGAAACATCGCCGTAGACCACTCACGATAGAACCTGATGAACTCGAAGTAAAAAGCGATGATTATTCCACTTTTGCGATTCCTGCTCCAAAAAAGCGTCGTTCAAATGGAGAAGATCCAATGGACGACACTGAAAACCCTTCTGAAGAACCACCAGCTAATGACGCTGGAAACCCTTCCGAAGAACCACCAGCTAATGACGCTGGAAACCCTTCTGAAGAACCACCAATAAATGAAACTGCAAATTCTTCGGGAGAACCATTAGCAAATGACGCGCCAAATACTTCTGAGGAAGAACCAATGGATGAAACTGAAAACTCTTCCAAAGAACTACCGGCAAATGACTCCACAAATTCTTCCGAAAATCCACCAGCAAATTCTTTTGAAGATTTACCAGCCAGTGATACTGCAAATTCTTCTAAAGAACCACCTGCCGATAACACTGCAAATCCTTCCGAAAATCCACCAGCAAATCCTTCCGTTGAACCACCAGCCAGTGATACTACAAATTCTTCTAAAGAACCACCTGCCGATGACACTGCAAATCCTTCCGAAAATCCACCAGTCGATGACACTGCAAATCCTTCCGTCGAACCACCAGCCGATGACACTGCAAATCCTTCCGAAAATCCACCAGTCGATGACACTGCAAATCCTTCCGTCGAACCACCAGCCAGTGATACTGCAAACTCTTCTAAAGAACCACCAGCCGATGACACTGCAAATCCTTCCGTCGAACCACCAGCCAGTGATACTGCAAATTCTTCTAAAGAACCACCAGCCGAGGACACTGCAAATCCTTCCGTCGAACCACCAGCCAGTGATACTGCAAATTCTTCATTCGAACCACCAGCCGATGACACTGCAACTCCTTTCGAAGAAACACCTGTCCCCACAAACAAAATTGAAAATTCTTTGAATCCATCAAAAGATACACCTGCACTGCCCCCGATGGACACGGCGCATGAACCAGATGAACATTTTGAATCAACCATCATACCGATGGTTGTGCGTTACGCGACTATCGATACAGAAGGCATTTATTTCCCTAATCCCTTTCATCTCCCATTTTTAATTTCAAATGAAAAATTTAACTGTTATCCCTCCTATCAATCTATAGTCGATGGAATATTGCGTACAGTTGAATACATTCCAAAAAACGTAGATGGAATTCCGCAATATTTGTTTACCAAAGACGATTTAATCGTGTATCCATTCGACTTGACATCCAAACAACCCTTGTATCCTAAAGATGAAAATGGCGATGAAACTTACCTTGAAATCGGTGGTGTGGAACACTATGCGCGTGATGCCTTGGGAAATCCAATCTATGCCAAAGATTCTCATAATCTCGAAGTAGCGCCTAAAAATAACGATGAGTACTACTATGCGCGCAATTTGTCTGGAAAGGAGATTTATCCTAAAAAAGCCAACGGAAGCGAGTATTACATTTTTCGTGTTTGGAAAGAAGTACCCGCTAAAGACAATTTGAACGGTTATTATGCAGTCGATGAAAAAGGTGTAGCCATGTATCCAAGGTATTATAAAGGTTTGAAGCCTACAGGTGCGACTCTGCATTAATCTGATAAATCAAGTACAATGTACACACAGCCTGACGTTCAAATGGGGGATTCCGACATGTCCGAAGATCACGAAAACGACATTAGATATTTTATCGTGGATGCATTTGGCAACGAAAGCTATACAAAAAGCCTGGATGGACGTGAGCTTTATCCCACTAGTGATGATATTGATGAGACAAGTGAGAATTCTGTGTTTGCCAAGCGCGGAGGTGAAGCGTATTACGCGAAAACTGCTTCCAATGACGAATATTACCCGACTCCTGAAATACTCCTCAAAACGAGTACCGGATCGTTTAAATATGCTCGCGATCGCTTGGGAAATGAATTTTATCCAAAACTTCGTAATGGTGATCAGTATGTCTTTAGGGATAATAAACGTCCCGAATACGCCACAATGAGCACAGGAGCTCCATTTTATCCAAAATATAGAAAAGGGTGTCAATTTGTGGTCGACAATGAATGGATTATGGATATAAATCGTCTTATAATTTACCCTTTGTGTCACAACGGTAAACCCGTTTATCCAAAAAACAGCAACGGCGATGAATATTACATGGACAACATAGCAACAAACAAAAGAGGTGACGAGGTGTACGCCCGAAAGGCGAACGGAGATGAGTTTTACCCAACCATTATGTCGTTTGCAAGATTGAAAAATGGCAACTACATTTATGCCCTTACCAAACATGGAAAAGTTATATTTCCAAAAGACAAAGACGGGAACGAGTTTTACATTACAGATCCAACTACAGAGAGTGATGTCACACGTATGAATGGTAAAGACATTGACCGATACGCGAAACGGTCCGACGGCAAGGAAATTTACCCCCGGATCAAAACAGATGAGTTGTCTTTGGACAGAAAGGAAGTCATTTTAAACCAAACGTATGCTCGAGTATTTGGAGACGCTATCGGATATCCTGTAGATGAATACAATAACGAATATACTAAGGATTTCTCGACACCGGGTCCTACTATCCAAACACTTTTTCCATTGGGATATCCCAAAACGAACGATGGGTACGTGATCGTCCCATCTTTCGACAACAAACCCTATATAAATACAGGTATCAATCCCCAAGTGAATGAAGTTAATATCATTGGGAGATTATATCGCAAACACAAAGGATATGTCGATTATTTAACAAAGGTCCAACATACTAGTAGTCCAAGGGTACCCAAGAAAAAATATAATACAATACCGTTTATTAAAAATGCACAACTTCCAGCTCAAAACAACCCTCCTGCTCAAAACAACCCTCCTGCTCAAAACAACCCTCCTGCTCAAAACAACCCTCCTGCTCAAAACAACCCTCCTGCTCAAAACAACCCTCCTGCTCAAAACAACCCTCCAGCTCAAAACAACCCTCCCGTCATAAGAGGTCCTCCTGTGAAACCAACAACACCAGTTTCAACAAACAATTGGTTGGTGGTGACCCTACTCATTATAATGGGATTATTGATTGTAGGTCTTGGTCTGAGCATACGTATGTTTATGAATCGCAGCACGCAACCACCGCCATTTGGAGTTGTGAGGCAACAGACAACAATCAGATAAAAAAAAAAAAAAAAAAAAAAAAAAAAAAAAAAAAAAAATTTTTTTTTTTTTTTTTTTTTTTTTTTTTTTTTTTTTTTTTTTTTTTTTTTTTAACCTTGTTAAAAGGTAAAGACGAAACAAGAAATGTCCAGTACTACTCTAACACAGAGAATTGAAAACATATTGGCCGCGGATGATGCAGATCGTGTAAAGGAATCATTTGGTTCTAGTGAAAAACAACTGGCCCAGATTGTATTGGTTCTCGTTGCGGTTCCAGCAGTATCCATACCAGCAGTGCTTCATATCGTTTGGAAAAATATTTATTGGGGAGTATTCATTCTGATTTTGTACTTGGGAAGCATATATTTTGTTATTCAGCACCGATTGAATTGGCTGCTGTATCTTTCAGAACAATTCCACGCATTATACAATGCATGAATACGAATTTCGATTGGTCGTTCAAAACAGTTCTAGTCTCGACTATATTTTAAATCACATTGCGTCTGAATGGCTTGGCTCTGTTGTGACTCGCCCAGTCTATTATATAAAACCCCATTTTCGGTTTCGTGACAGAGCTCTTGAAATCAAAACAATTTTAAATACAAAAATGGTTTATCACGATCGTTTATGGTTCAGATGGATACATTCTAAGGAAATCCCATATGAAGAATGGAATATGGAGAATCACAAGACATTTCTGGATGCAGTGGGCAATTTTCAATGTCCGTTTCGGATCGAAAAGCGACGTGTTTTAAAATTGGATGATTGTGCCCAAATTTACACGTTTCAAGCAATCGATGGAATGTTTCGGTTAGTATTTGAATGGGAGTATGGTGTGTTTAAAAAATCCCTTGAATCCATTCCCGGAGAGCAGTTGTTATCATGTTTAACAAAATATCAAAAAATCTATAATTATTTACGCGGTTTTCCACACCCAACCTACACATTAGATGAACACATGTCCCGAAAACCAGTGACGTGCATTCCTGATCTCATCTACTCTGATACCCATTTGGTGGCTCATAAATGGGATGGTACGTTTGGAATGGTATATAGCTATTCGGATCGCATTGTAGAAAAATGGGAAGGTGGATTGCAAAAACTCCGCAAGGGCATCACAATTGATGACGGAATTGTATTTTCTGCAGAAAACTTGGGTCACACAATTATTTTGCTGGATGTGTATCAAGTCCGTGGACATTTGGTAGCACCTTGGTGCAAGAGAAACATTTTTTTGGAGTATTTGCCAAGTATCTCTTTGCCTAAAGGGTATCGCGCGCAAAAATATTATTTTTCAGCATTTCAGTTACCCGAACCAGATTTCAATACAGACGGCTATATTATCCATGATACGGAAAGCGATAATGTTTTTAAAGTAAAAGAAAACCATTCTTTGGATGTCATGTACAACGATGGATACTTTTACATTCCTCAGCATCGGTTCAAATCATTGGAAGAAGATGCATTGATAAACGGCCACATTTACGAGGTTTCTATATCGGATGGTCGTGTCTTGCGTGAGAGGACTGATCGTATGACGGGAAACACACAAGATCAAATACATAGTATATTGAATAAAAGAAAATGGGGAGGATCAACGATTGAAAAGATAATTCCTCCCGTGGAAAAATCAAGACCTGGAAGAAAAAAATTGAGTTTGTTTAAATGAAAAATAAATTCTCACGAGTTGAGATTATCGAGACCCGTTACCTGACCTACTTTAGGATTTGTCAAAGGTCTCAACTTTAGAATTTGTCGAAGGTCTCAACTTTAGAATTTCCGGGAGCTGTCAACCTTAGACAATATTGGCTCGAGAGCTCAAACATACAAATATTGTAAAAAAAAAAAAAAAAAAAAAAAAAAAAAAAAAAAAAAAAATTTTTTTTTTTTTTTTTTTTTTTTTTTTTTTTTTTTTTTTTTTTTGACGTTGCTGGTTAAAGTCAGACGTTGAGTCTTGATGATCTCAGTCTTATCAGAATTTCTTGAAGCCCTCCAACTCGCAACTTTAGAATTTCTAGAGCCTCGCAACTTTAGAATTTCTGGGGCCTCGCAACTTTAGAATTTCTGGGGCCTCGCAACTTTAGAATTTCTGGGGCCTCGGAACTTTAGAATTTCTCGGAGCTCACAACTTTAGAATTTCTCGGAGCTCACAACTTTAGAATTTGTCGAAGGTCTCAACTTTAGAATTTCCGGGAGCTGTCAACCTTAGACAATATTGGCTCGAGAACCTCAAACATACAAATATTGTAAAAAAAAAAAAAAAAAAAAAAAAAAAAAAAAAAAAAAAAAAAAAAAAAAAAAAAATTTTTTTTTTTTTTTTTTTTTTTTTTTTTTTTTTTTTTTTTTTTTTTTTTTTTTTTTTTGACGTTGCTGGTTAAAGTCAGACGTTGAGTCTTGATGATCTCAGTCTTATCAGAATTTCTTGAAGCCCTCCAACTCGCAACTTTAGAATTTCTAGAGCCTCGCAACTTTAGAATTTCTGGGGCCTCGCAACTTTAGAATTTCTGGGGCCTCGCAACTTTAGAATTTCTGGGGCCTCGGAACTTTAGAATTTCTCGGAGCTCACAACTTTAGAATTTCTCGGAGCTCACAACTTTAGAATTTCTCGGAGCTCACAACTTTAGAATTTCTTGGAGCTCACAACTTTAGATAATACTGGTCCAAGTTCAAACGTCAATGCTTCGTTAAAAAAAAAAAAAAAAAAAAAAAAAAAAAAAAAAAAAAAAAAAATTTTTTTTTTTTTTTTTTTTTTTTTTTTTTTTTTTTTTTTTTTTTGACGTTGCTGGTTAAAGTCAGACGTTGAGTCTTGATGATCTCA
This sequence comes from Parasteatoda tepidariorum, assembly GCF_982258835.1. NCBI lineage: Eukaryota > Metazoa > Arthropoda > Arachnida > Araneae > Theridiidae > Parasteatoda > Parasteatoda tepidariorum. The sequence goes on from NC_141765.1 coordinate 41,469,094, forward strand.
GTCTTATCAGAATTTCTTGAAGCCCTCCAACTCGCAACTTTAGAATTTCTAGAGCCTCGCAACTTTAGAATTTCTGGGGCCTCGCAACTTTAGAATTTCTGGGGCCTCGCAACTTTAGAATTTCTGGGGCCTCGGAACTTTAGAATTTCTCGGAGCTCACAACTTTAGAATTTCTCGGAGCTCACAACTTTAGAATTTCTCGGAGCTCACAACTTTAGAATTTCTTGGAGCTCACAACTTTAGATAATACTGGTCCAAGTTCAAACGTCAATGCTTCGTTAAAAAAAAAAAAAAAAAAAAAAAAAAAAAAAAAAAAAAAAAAAAAAAAAAAAAAAAAATTTTTTTTTTTTTTTTTTTTTTTTTTTTTTTTTTTTTTTTTTTTTTTTTTTGACGTTGCTGGTTAAAGTCAGACGTTGAGTCTTGATGATCTCAGTCTTATCAGAATTTCTTGAAGCCCTCCAACTCGCAACTTTAGAATTTCTAGAGCCTCGCAACTTTAGAATTTCTGGGGCCTCGCAACTTTAGAATTTCTGGGGCCTCGCAACTTTAGAATTTCTGGGGCCTCGGAACTTTAGAATTTCTCGGAGCTCACAACTTTAGAATTTCTCGGAGCTCACAACTTTAGAATTTCTCGGAGCTCACAACTTTAGAATTTCTTGGAGCTCACAACTTTAGATAATACTGGTCCAAGTTCAAACGTCAATAGCTTCGTTAAAAAAAAAAAAAAAAAAAAAAAAAAAAAAAAAAAAAAAAAAAAAAATTTTTTTTTTTTTTTTTTTTTTTTTTTTTTTTTTTTTTTTTTTTTTTTTTTTTTTTTTTTTTACGATGTTGTGTTTAAAAGCTCGGTTGCCTCGAAACAATTTTCACTCACAACTGAAACCAACCAAATCAAGACATGGAAGATTACAGTTCTCTCATCGCTCGAGTTTTGAAAAATGAAACCCTGTCCGAACAGATTAAGGAGTTGGCTGCCGAAGGCGATGCCTTAAATCTCACAACACAAGACTGGAAGCAAGTATTGGAAAACGACTCATTTTACCAGAGATTACAAACCGATGCCAGATCTCTTTATGGTCCTGCAAAAGTTTCATACAACCAACAATTTCGCGTTCAAAACTTGAACAACGAATCCGTTAAAGTGATTCTAGTTGGACAATGCTCAGTCTATCGTTCGTACGACAAGGATTCAAAACGCAGTGACAGCAAGTATTTCGCCATTAATTTAAAAGAGTGTCCCATTTTGAACGTATTGAGTGCAGCGATGAACAGCGATGTGGAAAATGTAAAGTTTTCAGACACGAGCAAATTAAATTTTGGTGCATGCAGCATGTTTTGCAAGTACTGCAATGATGCCAGAGAAGAAATGATTAGTAAAGGCGCACATTTAAAATTAAACAACTTTCATAGTTGTATCGTGAAAACAGCCATCTATGATGGGCGTAGGGTTCTGAATCGATTTGATACTCAAATATCGCAAATGTTTGAGGGAACATTTATCGCTATTCTCAAATTGGAATTTAATATCCGATATTTTTATACGTTAAAGGAAAGCCGGGATGAATGTGTTCGTCTAGGTGGCAACGTGTTGAAAATGATTGCCTTTCCAGAATCTAATTTAAAAGAATCGAAAGTATTTTTGGGAGACGTTTTTTGGGAACCTAAGCCTGACGTACCACAAGATGCTTCTCAGAAAAGAGCTTTGGACAACGATGATGACGACGGGATAATTGATGTGTACTCGTGCAAAATGATGAAAATGGAGAAACCTGAGTGCGTTGTCGTGGAAGAAGAAGTTATTGATTTCAACTAAAAAAAACTGCCTATTGCTAAAAAAAAAAAAAAAAAAAAAAAAAAAAAAAAAAAAAAAAAAATTTTTTTTTTTTTTTTTTTTTTTTTTTTTTTTTTTTTTTTTAATCGAGTATGTATTTAATAGGCACGTCCAGCAATTATTGTTCTACGCAATGCATTTTGTTGATTAATCATATTTTTCGAGACTTTTTGGTTTACAACTTCTTTGGGATACACGATAACATTTTCCGCATAGAATCCCAAGTCGGATGCTGCCCCTACTTCGTGAACTCCTCTGGAAGATCCGAAAATGACGAGCGGGGCACTACACTCAACATCATTGCTGGCCACAACACCAATACCTTCAATATACGCACAACTGTAGCTTGTATTGTCCACCTCCAACGTTTTTGAATTTAAATCCTGTACAATGTGTTGGGAGGTTTCAAATCTACTGAGAAAGTATTTAAGGCATAGAGACAAATCTTGTGCTTCCATGAGACTCATTCGTTTATCCGTGGTTAATACAATTCCATTCATATGCTCCTTGTTGGCATGATTTTCAATAAACGTTTCCGATACTGTCATTTTCGATCGGATATAACCAATGTTGACTGGATCCAGTTCACAAGCTGTGTTAGGGTTAAGGTTTACGTTTTTAGATACTTCGGATAAATTTCGAAGCATTTCGAATGTTTTCCGATCACCTTTAACGACTTGAGTCTTGTCAGTTGCTCTTCGCATAAATTTGTCCAATACGTGATTCATGGAATACGTTTTTTCCTTATTAGTCAGCGCTGGCGTATTTGCATCATTTTTATTTCGATACGTTTTATCGATGAAACTTTGCACGGGGATAATGACTTCGTTTCGTTTAAAAATGATTCCATCGCATGGCTTCAAAACCCAACCCGTAAAATTATAAGAAGTAGGCTTTTCTATGCAATGCGCATATATTTCGAGTCCGTAATATTCTTTCAAATGTTTGGCACACAAGAGGTTGTTCAAGTGACTGTTCTTACGTCCAGTGCAAAAGGTATTTCCTCCACTCAAAAGGCAAGCAGTTGATTCCATTTCCTTACTTTGTTTACTTTGAAAATCAAGCAATGGCCGCTTGGAAAAAATGGGTGTTTAAGCGCCCCAAAATAGGAAAAAGCTTCAAAGGGTTTAGGGGGACGGTAAAAAATGTAAAGCACTTACGATCTTTTGTGAGTAAGAATGATTCACTGCGTCGCGTCATTTCCAAAGTGTTTACCAAAAAAGGTTTGGTGGCGGTCACTGCTGCCACTGTGGTGGGTGTTGGCGTGTCGGCCATCAACGATTACATTCAATCCAATTCGGGTTGTTTTTTAAAATCCGAAAACTCTGTGTGTAAAGTGAAAGACCTCAGTTGTTGTCAACCGGATCCAGTGGATGAGCTTTCATTCTGCTCGCAAACCGTGCAAGGTGATCCTTGTTTAAATTTCGACGAAGACGAGGAAAAGTCGTGCTGTAAATTATGCGATTGTCAATTTTATAATTGTTTGCCTGGTCAAGAAATGGAATGCCGTCGACCCACGATTGGAGAAGCGTTGGCCCATTATGCTCAAGGTTTAACGTTGGGGGCTTGGAATTGGGTGGCTTATTTGGTACCGTTACTCTATTGGGCAGCGGGAATCACGACAGCGCTTATAGTGTTGTGGATAGCGTGGAAAATTTATAAAAAGACAAGAGCGATATGATTCCACAGCTGAGACAATTGGATTTACCAAACGATCAATTGATTCAGCTCATGCGCAAACGACACAGGATGGACATTGAGAAAGAAATCCCAACATGTAAAACAATGCAACCATTTACCAAAAGAATAACACTAGAGCTGGTCAAATGTCCTACGGTACAGCAAATGGCCAAGACGTATATCGAACATCTTTTGAAAAACAAAAATGATTGCGGATACTTGTATTTTTTAATTAATCAACCTCTTTTTGTCAAATTAGACATTCGATTTAATGGGGAAATGGCCATTCAATGTTCACGAAGGGATGAAATTGTCACAATCATTGAAGACTTGGCCAAAACCTGGGAGAGAGAAAATACAATGCTCTATGAAGTGACTCGATTGGAATTGTTATACTTTTTGGTTTTGCTAATCAACCCTCATTTGAATTGGGTGGCTGTGGATTTTTTGCTGAAAGGAACCAGGAATCATACCCATCTAATTGTTGCACCTCATCGTCTGTTGAAAAATAAGAAATTAACATTGTAAAAAAAAAAAAAAAAAAAAAAAAAAAAAAAAAAAAAAAAAAAAAAAATTTTTTTTTTTTTTTTTTTTTTTTTTTTTTTTTTTTTTTTTTTTTTTTTTTTTTTAACGTTGTTTGTTAAAGCCACGCGTTGAGTCTTGATAATCTCAGAATCGTCACAATTTCTTCAAGCCCTCAAATCGCAACTTTAGAATTTCTCTAAACTCACAACTTTAGAATTTCGTCAAGACCTCAACTTTAGAATTTCTTGAAACTCGCTCGACTTGAAAATCAACTTATCACACATGTACTCTGTTCCTCCAAAGTCTTTTCATCTCCTCTAGATACACGATTACTGTTGATGTAATTTGTCTCGTTTTGACCCATCTGCAGCTCAATGTCGTCATCACTCAACATGTACACGTAGCCCTCCTTTTTATGAGGGGTTGTAATTTTTGTTTGAAAGCAAACTTTGTGCTGAACTAATGTTAACGCCATTGGAACCATTTTGACATCGACAAAATTGCTTTTGCTGTGCCGAAACAAATTCAACCACTCCATCACCAACTTTGGCATTTGAACTTTTGAAGGAAGTACAGTGTCGGATTTTGTGAGGCACCACGATGGATACGCTACACCCTTTTGAATACCTTTGTTGACTGCGTGTACGTGATCAAATCGAAACGATTCCATCACTTGAAATTCATCCGTGAGTGTCGCAGTTTGAAAAATGTATTGAATGCCTCGTTGCGATTCTAACGCAGGGCGTCCTTCCAAAATCGGGAAGCTAAAACAGAAAAATCCTCCATTGTACGCGTATCCCAGCACCGTCGAGTCTACGCTCACTTTTTCTGTATTGGGTGGTAATTTTAAAAATGTCGGGACATAATAAATGGGTGTCCACGCGGTGGTGGGAACTTCATGAAATTCTGTATACACGTCATATGGATATCGGACGTACAAAATACGTTTAGGCAATTGACCATTTACAGATAACGCCACAAATTCGTTGGGTTCCTGTGAATGGGCTCGCGTTCCTTCATACGTAATGCGAAATGGCCATTCCACAATAACGCCCAATCGCTGCAAAACGTCATCTGAAGGTTTTCCTTGGAGAGTGACGACATGATTACGGTGATACGAATTTAAAATGTCTTGTATGATAAGGTGGGGCCTGTTTATGGACAAGCGTTTTTGTATCGCCCCGGTTCCGACAGCCCTCTCTTCTGGTAAATAAGGTCTTTCAACAACTTGAAAGGGAATCAATTTTGCATCTGTAATTTTATCTTTGGTCAAATACAATCGAGTTTCAATACCCAGATTCTGTTTGCTGCGCCATTCTTCAGCAACTGACAATACGTGTTGGGATGGTTCCTTACTCAAAATGCAAATGCGATACATGGCATTTGTACACGGTCTGCAATTTCCAAAATAGTTTCCACCGGGATACGGTAAATCCTCCTTATCCAAATAGACAACGCAGTTTTTGTAAGAAAATATAATATCTGACGCTTGATGAGATATTCCTCGCATGTATTCGGCGACAAGAGCGGGATCGCTTACAAAGTAAGGGGTGGCATACATTTGAAATGTAGCAGATTCCTCGGGCATAGGCATAATGGTCTTGGAATTACCCAACAGAGCGCTCCAAGTATTATTTTGGCACACGACAGTGATGGGATCTTCTGTATTGAAAAACACTTTGAGTGCTTGAGCAAAAGGTTTTGTTGTATTTCTACAGATGGTATCGTATCGATACAAATGCAACACGGACCAAGGATCAAATTTCGCATCTGCAAAATTTAACACAATCAAATCTCCTTCATTTTTGGCTTCCGTATAACCATGAAAATTGCTATACAACGTGCTGTACCTCGGAAGATTCATCTTTGCTTTATTTCGTTTGGAGTAATGTAACAGAAATTTTAGAATCTGAATTTTTTGAAGCTCTCACAACTTGCAAAGTTGAATGATGAAAAAATTAAAAAACCTCTCAACACTTTAGACGAGCTACGTGTTGCACAACAACGTAGGAAAAAAAAAAAAAAAAAAAAAAAAAAAAAAAAAAAAAAAAAAAAAAAAAATTTAAACGTTGGATATTTAAGTCGAGCAAAAAAAATTTAGAGTGTCGACTCGATGCTCGACTTAAATATCCAACGTAAAAAAAAAAAAAAAAAAAAAAAAAAAAAAAAAAAAAAAAAAAAAAAAAAAATTTAAACGTTGGATATTTAAGTCGAGCAAAAAAAAAAATTTAGAGTATCGCTGAGAGTACCGACTCGATGCTCGACTTAAATATCCAACGTTAAAAAAAAAAAAAAAAAAAAAAAAAAAAAAAAAAAAAAAAAATTTTTTTTTTTTTTTTTTTTTTTTTTTTTTTTTTTTTTTTTTTTTTTCCTGCCTGAGCAGTATATAAGGTAGAGCCTTCTGAGCCTTCAGATCATTCAGAGCCAGTGCTTTGCCTTTGCCAGTTCTCTCTGCTCTTCTAACCATGGCTGACTCTTCGGACTTTGACTCGTCGTCTTCCTCGTCGTCTTCCTCCTCTGACGAAGACGATTTGACCGAATTGAATTTCCAGTCGGCGCCTCCTCCATCACCTCCGACACCCACTTCTATGGATATTGGCCAGATGAAGCTGATTTCTCCGTTGCCTCCCTCACCTGAGCCTCAGCTCTTTGAACCCATGTCGCCACCCATGCCTGTGGCCTCACCACCTACCAACACACTGAAACCCACTCCACGCTCCATCGTCCAAGTGGCCCCCTCTCGTGCTCATCCTGCCAGAATACCCTTGGTCTCGGCCTCTGACTATCGATCCCGAGAGAAGCGAATCTCCACCTCTCCACCTCGCCTCTCCAATCCACCCAAAAGATTGAAATCACCCATCTCCAGGTCCAGGCTTCCCACCTGTCTCATCTCTGTTCCACCCGTAGACTCCAACACCTCGAGCCAGACACCCGTGGACTCTAAAGCCTCGAGGACTGTCAAAACGTCTGCCCCACCTGCCAAGTCCAGCACTTCGAGCCAGACACCCGTGGACCCGAGGACTGTCAAAACGTCTGCCCCACCTGCCAAGTCCAGCACCTCGAGCCAGACACCAGTGGACTCTAAGGCCTCGAAGACTGTCAAAACGTCTGCCCCACCTGCCAAGCCCAGCACCATCAACGACGTGCGTTCTCACTCTCCCCCGCCAGCCTTCGAGGAGACGAGTCATAACTATCGTCGAGACGGCTACGAACGTAGGCGAAAGACTCATTATACAGGGCGGCATTCACAGACCTTTGCCGTGCTGTGCATTCGAAAAGACGGACACACCCTGACCAACGGTTACGTATATGACGTCATGGATGGACCCATGCACCCTCAGCATCTGTTGGAGAAACTCTACGACATGCGGGTCCGTTTTTTGATCCACACGGACGCCATCACCAAATCAAAATGGGGTGAAGTATTGGCGAGGCTACCCCCCTATCATCCAGCCAGGGAACTAAAAGCGGTGGTATTGAAACCAGATGCCACCATAGACTCGAGCAGGTGTGTATATTGCTCGAGGGCAGAATGTCACAGGTGGATTGCCGTGACGAAAGGCATTTCAAAATTTTTGCATTTGGGAATGGAACCGATCCCACATCGAATGTGAGTGTTTATTTTTGTAGTATGCTCGCATTTAATATATATTATTATTATTATTATTATGAAAATAATTTTGTATTACGCTTGTGAAAAAAATAAAAAAATGTTTATAAATCCATGTTGTCATCTTTTCACACAAATTTAGAATTTGCAACTTTAGCTTAAACGTCAATAACCTTGTAAAAAAAAAAAAAAAAAAAAAAAAAAAAAAAAAAAAAAAAAAAAAAAAAAAAATTTTTTTTTTTTTTTTTTTTTTTTTTTTTTTTTTTTTTTTTTTCTAAGTTGTCTGTTAAAGGCAGGCGGTGAGTCTTGATACTTTAAACGCATGAAAATTTTTCTAAAGCTCTGACAACTCATCAGCTTGCAGTATAGAACGATATTGAACGTTTCAACATTTCAAACGTTGCCCTTTGAACACCGTACCACTCGAGACATTTTCTACTCCATTGCTTCAAGTACCCTTGGTGTGTTTTAGGAAAGAGTCTGGGTGCACGAGCATAGTCGGCCATACACTCTGGATGCATTTTCAAAAATTCCATACGTTTAGTTTTATCCGTGTTGAACCACGTCAGCAAATCGTTCATTTTTAGTTTAGTTTCGAGCAACAAATACACCAATAGAGCCATTTCATCAACGTGTCTCAAGGTTTTTACTCTTTTTCGAATGTCATTGATTTGATCTACAGTAAACCTTCTACCACTACGCTGCATCATTGTCTTTTTTCATGGACACATCATTTGATCAATGGCATAATGCAAAACTAGTAAATACAAGAGCTGACGTGTCTCCCGATGCTTGCAAATACGTCATTTTGATGAAGACAACCAAAAACTTTAACGTTGAACAAGACTTGCAACGCCATTTGTCTTTACGAAGCAAACCATTGGTGTGGTTTATTAAACAATTTACCAGACTTTGTGTTCGAGTGGAATACGCAGATATTTTTGTTCAAAGAGAATTGAATCATTTCGGACGCATTGCCCAAGATGTCTCATCCAGAATCGTTCAAAAGCTCTTTCAAAAAACCTATGACACACAAACGGTTGTTGCGCCAACCTGGATTATCAACAAAATTTGGCCAGAGCACAAACCATTTAAAACAGTTTCACCAGAAACTTTTCGAGACTGGCTCCTCTCATAACGTTTTGAAGAGGTTGTTGCACCAAGAAGTGGCGCGTCACTGTTTCCTGGGACGGCAAACGATTCGAAAACATCGATGGGATGTGTTGAAGCAAGTCGCTAAATGGTTACATCTTGACAATGATTTGGAAGATTTTCACGATGGACTGGTTCGCGAAGAATTGGTATCGATACTCTCAAAAGGCGTAAAGAGAAAAAATTTAAAGCTCTTGCCCTCTGATGAAGCGGATTGGTGCGTATTGTTCAAACAGTGGTTAAGTCAAAATACAACAAGTCATGACGTGGGCAACCGTGACATGTATCGTTTATTGGCAGTAGACGGGTTTGACGGACTTGAATCAAAAGATTTGAAAACTTACTTGTTGGCAATGATACATCCAAATAGCATGCGTCGCGACTATCGCTCACACGCTCGATCTGTACGCGAAATGTATAAATGGTTGGATAACAAACCCGAACTAAGTAGTTTGGGTGGAACGGATTCAGGCTGCGTCGTTTTTTTGGCATTGTTGCAACTGTACACTCGGGAATTGCAGAGCCTCATGCTCAACGATGAAATTGCGATGCAAACACATCGAGTCAAAGTGTGGGCCGAAACATTTTTACATAGAAATGCGGAATATTTTACCGACGTTAGAAAAGTAACGACAGAAATTTTAAATGACTTGGGTCAAGTCTATGCGTCTTGTGAGGAAAATTGGCAACAAGTTGGACGAGAGCAATTGATGAAATTATTGAGTAGTAACAATGTATGAAAAAAAAAAAAAAAAAAAAAAAAAAAAAAAAAAAAAAAAAAAAAAAAAAAAAATTTTTTTTTTTTTTTTTTTTTTTTTTTTTTTTTTTTTTTTTGTGACTACTTAAGTTGCTGCGAGTTGCTTGAAGCTTCACACTTTCAAATATCATCAAGAATCATAGCTCAAATATCATGATGAATCTAGTAACAGAATCACGTGTTGCAATCGAACACAAGCTGTTTTGCTCAGAGGATATAGTACTTGAACCTTTACAATCAAAATACGTAATCATAAAAGAAAACGTGGAATTCTTACCAAGATTTAGTTTTGTGATACCTCGTCCAAGTCCAGAACTATGGTTGGATCAAACAGTACGTGTGTTAGCTGACATTTTTAATGAATCAAGCAAGTATGTTCGGCCTTTAGACAGTCATAGTCGGCTTTTAGTGGTTTTAGTTAATTATTCAGATAAGGAGAAGGTAGAAATATCCAAAGGTGACTTATTAGCTGAACTGGAGTTTATACAGATGAGTGGAGATCGCAATAACGATAGCTGTTATTTTGAAATTCCATCCGAACACGCAATAAGCCTTAGATATGGTAATAATGGAAAACAAGAATAATCAACGAAACAAATGCTCCAAGAAGACAAGAAAAATTTTAGTACAGTTATTTTGTTCAATTGAAAAAAAAAAAAAAAAAAAAAAAAAAAAAAAAAAAAAAAAAAAAAAAAAAAATTTTTTTTTTTTTTTTTTTTTTTTTTTTTTTTTTTTTTTTTTTTTTTTTTTTTTGATTATTTAAAATGTGGCTTCTTGCTTGAATCAAATTATTACTGCTGACGGACATGGTCAAAATACTTGTAGAGATTCAAGCCTCCTTTGTAGGTATCGGCAAAACTACCGTTATGAAAATTTTTTCTTATCCAACGGTTGATGGTTACATAGATGATTGTGTCGACATGATAGAGACTGACCCAGATTTCTTTCACGACTCAAACAATGACACGTTACGCAACTACTTGGTCTTGGAAAATTTTGCTGCTCGACTGCAAGCAAAGGTATCCACCCTGCAAAAAACCTGCGCATCCAACTGGACCATCATCACTTCCAGGTGTCCCTTGCTATCTTGTATTCAATTTTCAGACGGTCTATTGGATTGGAGACCTTTGGAAAGATATTACAGGAAGCGTTTGAAGCATTTGGGTGTAGATCACGTACTCATTTTGGATTATGGTTCATCCATTGCTGGATCACCGAAAGCTGTTGAAGCGGGATACAAAAGAATGAGAAAAAGAGGGCGCAAGTTTGAATTGGAGCGATACGATACACTCGAAACCTACAACAATTTTTTTCAAGAGGCTGAGCGCAAAAAGTTGGATGTGCTGAAGGATTTGGATCCAAATTTCTATCAATATCGAGACGTGGATTTTTGGGATACTGAAAATTTTAACGAATTCAACATTTCAGTGGCAACGGAAGTCATTAGAAAACATAAAGATTTTGTTTCTAATCTTTTAAAACTAGTCCCAAAGTCACGCAAACCTTTCTTGTATGTAGAACCGCTACTGGAACCCAATCCGGATCGCTTCGTGACATTCCCGATAGAATACCCAGACATTTGGGACATGTACAAAAAAGCTCAAGCCTCTTTTTGGACAGTAGGAGAGGTGGATTTATCCAAAGATTTAGCAGATTGGGATAATTTAAAACCTGATGAGCGTCATTTCCTCTCACATGTGTTGGCTTTTTTTGCGGCAAGCGATGGTATCGTCGTGGAAAATTTGGTGGAGCGCTTTGCGACAGAAGTACAAATCACGGAAGCCAGATGTTTTTACGGATTTCAAATTGCCATGGAAAATATTCATTCAGAAATGTACAGCGAATTGATTGAGACACTCGTTCGGGATCCCAAAGAAAAAAATACATTATTTCACGCCATTGAAAAAATGCCCTGCGTGAAAGCAAAAGCCGATTGGGCATTAAACTGGATACAGCATCCCTCCTTTGCCCATCGTCTGGTAGCATTTGCGGCCGTGGAGGGAATTTTTTTCTCCGGGTCCTTTGCAGCCATCTTTTGGATAAAAAAGCGTGGTCTTTTACCTGGTTTATCCTTTAGCAACGAGCTCATCAGTCGAGACGAGGGATTGCACTGTGATTTTGCGTGCCTCTTGTTCAACAAGTATTTGCAAGAGAAACCCGCACAAGAGGAAATTTTGCAAATCATAACAGATGCAGTGTCCATCGAGCAAAAGTTTTTAACAGAAGCTCTACCAGTCAGCCTCATTGGGATGAATTGCACATTGATGAATCAATACATTGAGTTTGTAGCAGATCGTTTGATGGTGGACTTGGGATGTGACAAGTTTTACAAAAAGGAAAATCCATTTGATTTTATGGAAAATATCAGTTTGGAGGGAAAGACCAATTTTTTTGAAAAGCGGGTGGGAGAGTATCAAAAGTGTGGAGTGCTCTCAAAGAGTCACGAGTTTTCTTTGGAAGAGGATTTTTAAGAGCAACACGTTATCCAAATTTTTTTTTAGATTTAAAAAAAAAAAAAAAAAAAAAAAAAAAAAAAAAAAAAAAAATTTTTTTTTTTTTTTTTTTTTTTTTTTTTTTTTTTTTTTTTTTTTTTTATATTCTTAAACATAACCAACAAGCTGTTTCATTAAATTTGTAATTTCCAAGTCGTCATCATTTTCAACTTTTGGAAGGGGATTACCATACGTTCTAGGATGCTTGCTAAAAACCTTCGTTTTGTGAGGCCAATGATTACAGGTTCGTCGTTCTTCGAAATATTTGATCCTTTTCTGAATTTGAGTTTGACTTGCCAGTCTTGCAGGTGTCATACAAATGTACAGAGCGCATCTGATGTTTGGTAGTTTACGATTACGTTGTGGTTCCATACCTTGGTGAATGGTTCGACTATCCCACAACACGAGGGAGCCAGCGGGAGCCTTTACGCAGATATCCGATGGACTGTCTAGACGATCCAAGTAAAATTGTTTTTCATCTTGTGTCAACCGACAAAAATCTGATGAATGTGTAATTTTAAACGTTTTTTGAAATTCCTTGTGCAATAAATGACTTTTTCTGAGAATTCTCAAGGTGGCGTCACCTTCGTAAACTGGAAAAAGATTCACGAGTCCTTGAACACATTCAAAATTATTTCGCTGAAAGTTTTGATCAGTGTGAAACCATTCCTTGTACTGCGTCCAACCACGCATCGTATATTCACAAGGTAAGGAAATACTGATTCCATCAAAGCTTGTGAGCAATTGGTTTGTACACCAAATACGACTAAATTGATTAAAGACATTTTGGTTTTGACGAACGTACCAGGATAAAGGATTGTGTCCAAAGTCCCAGTGCTGAAACAACATACCGTGTTTTGGATAGAGATCAAATAGAGATTTGTAAGTCGATATATCGTTTTTGACAATGGGTTTATCCAAGTATTTTGTTTTATTTTGTAACCAAATCCACATTTTCTCTTGGAGTTGCGTTACCTCTTGAACCGTTAATACATTTTCAACAACCTCCACCCCGTCTGTTTCAAGCGTAAAATGTTTACAATCGTTATAATACATTTAGAACAATTTGTAAGCTTTGATACTTGCTTGTAAAAAAAAAAAAAAAAAAAAAAAAAAAAAAAAAAAAAAAAAAAAATTTTTTTTTTTTTTTTTTTTTTTTTTTTTTTTTTTTTTTTTTTTAAACGTTGTAGGTTAAAATCGAGTGCCAGGTCTTGTGCAACTCAGCTCATCAGAATTTTTTGGAGCTCCCACGACTTGGAAAATATAACCTTGCTGCATACAACGGTATTGGACGTTTCAACATTTCCACCTAATCTTATTATGATGGAAAAAGATCGACGCATAATACTATACAAAGTGAAAGAACCATTCTTTGGGACGGAGCCAAAAGTTTTTGAAAATGTCGTGCAGATTTTTCCTAATGGTAATTACACCCTTGGGGAAAAGAGCAAGGAAATAGTGTCTACTGATATCGAGATCAAAATACCACGAGATGCCAGAGGTTGGTTATATTCGTTAATTCCGGGGGTGAAAGTATATCAAATAATTCCTTCTGGTTCATATTGTAACCTTACTTTTCGTTTATTAAATAAAGAACGCGAACGAATTCATATTGATGAAAAAGAACCAGTGGTCAAATTGGTTTTAAAACGGGGCAATATTACTTTAAACCCATTTGGTAAGATATTGCTGCGAAGAATTGACAATTTCATACGGACTAGATCCTTTTCACGCTCTGAGATTGTGTGGGATTGTGCCGGAGAAAATTATGAAAAGATTGAAGAGTGGACATCACTGTTTTATGACCCATACAACAGTAATTGAAAAAAAAAAAAAAAAAAAAAAAAAAAAAAAAAAAAAAAAAAAAAATTTTTTTTTTTTTTTTTTTTTTTTTTTTTTTTTTTTTTTTTTTTTTTTTTTTTTTTTTTGAAAAAAATGTAATTGATTGGTAATTGAAAAAACTTATGCTATAATTAAAACTTTAGCATTATTTAATACTGTGGAATATTAACCCTATTATTCAAAAGACTGAATTATTTATTTTTTTAAGAATTCTTTTTTTAATATTTGACAATTTTTTGGAACTCTTTTTTAATGTTTTACAATTTTATTTTCTTGAAAATTGTTGTTTTAAGTATGTATTATTGAAAAATGGTAGAAAAATTATGTAATTGAGACTGTAAAAACATGCCGATTTCGAATTTTGAGTTTAAAAGTACCCCCCGTCTAGCTGAGACTTTTAAACGATTCAAGGTACCAATCCTTTTGGTACCATGAATCGTTTAAAAGTTAAAATTTATAATCAAACTTTTAAACTTAAAATCCTATTTTAATAGCTTTTAAATGTGATTTTTACATTAATTTTGAATAAGTTGTATAGTTTTTTTAATCAGTTTTTTCATCTTTCAATAGCAAAACATAACATTTACAGACTCGAAAATGGAAATGTTTTACGTTTTCCCCATTTTCCAAATTTCCAAATTTTCCTATGATAAATCAAACATTTGCCCGCTCAAGTACTTTTTCGTTCTGAGAAGTGCTTATATATTTTTGCAGTTTTCTGCTATACCCAGTTTCAAGCTGACGGTCTTCGAATATGGAATTACCATATGGACGAGAGTCGAAAAAATACTTGAGCAGAAAAAAATATATAAGCGCCGTCAATTTAAACCGTTTGTCCAAACATCGCCATTTGGCTTGTCCCATGAAAAAACGTTACATAATAAAGGCGCTTTTTTAAAACATGAAAATTACATTGCTAGGTGCATATTGGGGGCTACCCTACTTGAATTACAACGTCAAGATCGGGACGTATGGAAACGTATATTGTAACACAGAATATGGAAGATTTCACATGGTTTGCGACAATCTTCCTCTCCATGAAGCATTTGAAAGCTTCCTGTTGAAGCATGGTGAAAAAAAGGAACATGAATGGATTATAGACCTGGCCGAAGCCGATTTAGCTGAAATTGTGGGTAGTTTTGCAACGTTGGTTGTTAAAATTGCTATGAGTGAAGTTTTGGATAATGTTTTCAAAACGATCTTTGTCGGCAATGGACAATGTGAAAAATGTAATGCCATTGGTCCTTTAATCAGTTTCAAGGAAATGAATGAAAAGAGCGTGATTTTAAATTGCAAGACGACCGGTATTCTCAAAGTGAATCTGAAGCAATGTGTGGGTAGTGATGGATTTTTGAGCGTGGAGACTAACGATGATGATTACATGAGCGTTATCTTTGTGAACCCACCCGATGATTTTAAAAATTTGTTGTATGATTGTAAGCGAGATCATTTCATTGTGTGTGAATGCTTTTCGAAGGATTTTGTCACGAAGCTTTTAAATTGGATTTGCAACGAAAATTTAAAATGGCTCACATTGTAAAAAAAAAAAAAAAAAAAAAAAAAAAAAAAAAAAAAAAAAAAAAAAAAAAAATTTTTTTTTTTTTTTTTTTTTTTTTTACAATGTGAGCCATTTTAAATTAACATTAAAAAAAAAAAAAAAAAAAAAAAAAAAAAAAAAATTTTTTTTTTTTTTTTTTTTTTTTTTTTTTTTTTTTTTTTTTTTTTTTTTTTTTTTTTTACGATGCTGTTAATGTTTGAACTTGAGCTAATATTGTCTAAGGTTGAGAGCCTCAAGAAATTCTAAAGTTGCGAGTTGAGTCCAAGTACCCACGCTAGAGTGTACCTAAAGATCCACGACGATGCATTTCAAACTATACCATGTGAGGTCCCATCTCTGTTACTTCTGGCTCTGTAAAGAAATTACTCATAAACTTTTCTAAACAATGTGGTTTTCCGTTGACGGTGAACCTTTTGTATGGATTGGGGCAGAGACACAAAAAACTCTCTCGTCCATTGTATAAAAATGCTCCTTGTTCGCACACATCGGGATTGAGTGTATCACATGCAGGTCCCGACCAAAAAGTTTCATCGGTACAGAGGCAAATCCATCGCGCCACGTCGTCATTTGTCAACATCAATCGACCGCCTTTTTCTTCATTGCATTCAATGGGTGTTCGACCATCTGTTACACACACGCCCCCCACGCATCGGGTAGATTTTTCCACGCACAGGAAACTACAATCGTCTACGCAAAACATGCGTTTGTCTGTACAATTTTGCTGGAAAATGGGTTCACGTACTTGAATTTTTGATTTTGTTTTAAAATCCTCTGGTATCCACCAGAAACACATCCAGATGATTAAAAAAAGGAGCCAGGCGGCCCACATAGTTGTCTTTTTTTTAAAAAAATCAAGATGCAACGATCGATTGATCACCACGATTCCCAAAGTTGTCGTCGCACCTCATCGAATCACGTCGGCACGTGGCAAGATGCTTGGACCATATGTCGGGACATTGCGGATAAGTACTCTGCTACAGAATTTCATCAAATTCATATGGTGTTGGCCGAGTGGATTCCCATGCTCAATGTCATATTTGGGCGTCCCATCAAGGACTTGGAAAATTATAATTTGACATTTTATTATCTTTTCGAACCCAATGGCCCAAAGGAAATTTTCACGTCGTACGCCGAAACTAATAAACGTAAAACGCCTGATGAGAGAAAAGGTTTTCATGTGGTTTTCAATCTTTATGAATTTAATGCGACGCTAAACAGTTATTGTGATAATGTGTGTCGAAACAATAACATGGTCGACGAGGCACGAGGCACCATAAACTTTACTTTGTTGGATGAGACTTGCCATAATCCAGCAGAATACTTTAGACACAACACCACGTGGCAAATGCTGTTTATCTACACGTGTCACTTTTTAGCGCACTGGGAAACTTTTCAAAATTATCATCACGCGCATTACGATAATCACGACAAAATGCAAAAGTCTCCCTTTTTTAACCTCTTTCACTACGGGGAGATTGTTTACAAATAAAGGATGCCACGTGCAAAAGGAAACAAGATTACCAAGAAAGCAAAGCCTCGTAAATATGTAAAACCTCCCCCCTTTCCTCCTCGCAAAATTCCAGCGTTCTACGCGTACGAGTCAATGCTCGACTATTTTGCAGATTACAAGGACGATATGAAAAAAGTTTTTTCATTGTCACACATTGAACATCTGGGGAAAAATGGCTTGGTACCCCTTTCAAAATTGAAACCCTTCTTTAGAAGTTTTTCGGCCTACAAAAACTATGTGGACCAAAAAGCGACGGTGGTTCCAGAGGAGGCGTGGGAAAAGGCGTATCCGGATGCCACAAACTATGTTCGCAAGTATTACAGACCCCAACCGGGTAATCGAAAACATTTGAAAATGAAAGCTTTTGTTGGATCTCCAGTCATGTCCGAGGTGTCTGATGACGAGTCTGTCTTTTCCATCGATGCATCCAACGACGAGAGTGACAACTCCAATGTCAATCTGCCGAAAGAAAGTGTTTGCGCGGGCGTTTACAAGGTGTGTCGTCATTACG